>NW_027420203.1:0-27926 GCF_009905375.1 Apium graveolens
GGGAAAATTATAAAAAGAAATGGAAAAAACAGGCTTCCTCAATTTTTGCTCCAGACCTCGTGTACTACCCCCTACGAGGATTATTCAGAAATCGAGTTCCATTCGTTTCAGCTCCGATTCACTCCCGGACGACCCCAAATGGACGCCAATGCAATTTCATAAATCCATAGGGACAAATTATGAAAAGAAATCGAAAAAACGGGCCGCCCCAATTTTTGTTCAAGACCTCATGTACTACCCCCTACGAGGATTATTCGGAAATGGAGTTCCATTCGTTTAAGCTCCGATGCACTCCCGGACGACCCCGAATGGACGCGAATGCAATTTCATAAATCCATAGGGACAAATTATGAAAAGAAATCGAAAAAATGGGCCGCCTCAATTTTTGCTCCAGACCTCGTGTACTACACCCTACGAGGATTATTCAGAAACCGAATTCCATTCGTTTCTGCTCTGATTCACTCCTGGACGACCCCGAATGGACGCGAATGCAATTTCATAAATCCATAGGGACAAATTATGAAAAGAAATCGAAAAAATGGGCCACCTTAATTTTTGCTCCGCCTTAATTTTTGCTTCAGACCTCGTGTACTACCCCCTACGAGGATTATTCGGAAATCGAGTTCCATTCGTTTCAGCTCCGATTCACTCCCGGACGACCCCGAATGGACGGCAATGCAATTTCATAAATCCATAGGGACAAATTATGAAAAGAAATCGAAAAAATGGGCCGCCTCAATTTTTGTTCAAGACCTCGTGTACTACCCCCTACGAGGATTATTCGGAAACCGAGTTCCATTCGTTTCAGCTTCGATGCACTCCCGGAGGACCCCGAATGGACGCGAATGCAATTTCATAAATCCATAGGGACAAATTATGAAAAGAAATCGAAAAAATGGGCCGCCTCAATTTTTGCTCAAGACCTCGTGTACTACACCCTACGAGGATTATTCGGAAACCGAATTCCATTCGTTTCTGCTCCGATTCACTCCTAGACGACCCCGAATGGACGCGAATGCAATTTCATAAATCCATAGGGACAAATTATGAAAAAAAATCAAAAAAAAGGGGCCGCCTTAATTTTTGCTCCGCCTTAATTTTTGCTTCAGACCTCGTGTACTTCCCCCTACGAGGATTATTCGGAAATCGAGTTCCATTCGTTTCAGCTCCGATTCACTCCCGGACGACCCCGAATGGACGCCAATGCAATTTCATAAATCCATAGGGACAAATTATGAAAAGAAATCGAAAAAACGGGCCGCCTCAATTTTTGTTCAAGACCTCGTGTACTACCCCCTACGAGGATTATTCGGAAACCGAGTTCCATTCGTTTCACCTCCGATGCACTCCCGGAAGACCCCGAATGGACGCCAATGCAATTTCATAAATCCATAGGGACAAATTATGAAAAGAAATGGAAAAATCAGGCTGCCTCAATTTTTGCTCCAGACCTCGTGTACTACCCCCTACGAGGATTATTCGGAAATCGAGTTCCATTCGTTCCAGCTCCGATTCACTCCCGGACGACCCCAAATGGACGCCAATGCAATTTCATAAATCCATAGGGACAAATTATGAAAAGAAATTGAAAAAACGGGCCACCTCAATTTTTGTTCAAGACCTCGTGTACTACCCCCTACGAGGATTATTCGGAAACTGAGTTCCATTCGTTTCAGCTCCGATGCACTCCCGGACGACCCCGAATGGACGCGAATGCAATTTCATAAATCCATAGGGACAAATTATGAAAAGAAATTGAAAAAACGGGCCGCCTCAATTTTTCCTCCAGACCTCGTGTACTACACCCTACGAGGATTATTCGAAAACCGAATTCCATTCGTTTCTGCTCCGATTCACTCCTGGACGACCCCGAATGGACGCGAATGCAATTTCATAAATCCATAGGGACAAATTATGAAAAGAAATCGAAAAAACGGGCCGCCTTAATTTTTGCTTCATACCTCGTGTACTACCCCCTACGAGGATTATTCGGAAATCGAGTTCCATTCGTTTCAGCTCCGATTCACTCCCGAACGACCCCGAATGGACGCCAATGCAATTTCATAAATCCATAGGAACAAATTATGAAAAGAAATCGAAAAAATGGGCCACCTCAATTTTTGCTCCAGACCTCGTGTACTACCCCCTACGAGGATTATTCGGAAATCGAGTTCCATTCGTTTCAGCTCCGATTCACTCCCGGACGACCCCGAATGGACGCCAATACAATTTCATAAATCCATAGGGACAAATTATGAAAAGAAATCGAAAAATCAGGCCGCCTCAATTTTTGTTCAAGACCTCGTGTACTACCCCCTACGAGGATTATTCAGAAATCGAGTTCCATTCGTTTCAGCTCCGATGCACTCTCGGACGACCCCGAATGGACGCGAATGCAATTTCATAAATCCATAGGGACAAATTATGAAAAGAAATCGAAAAAATGGGCCGCCTCAATTTTTGCTCCAGACCTCGTGTACTACACCCTACGAGGATTATTCGGAAAGCGAATTCTATTCGTTTCTGCTCCGATTCACTCCTGGACGACCCCGAATGGACGCGAATGCAATTTAATAAATCCATAGGGACAAATTATGAAAAGAAATCGAAAAAACGGGCCGCCTTAATTTTTGCTCCGCCTTAATTTTTGCTTCAGACCTCGTGTACTACCCCCTACGAGGATTATTCGGAAATCGAGTTCCATTCGTTTCAGCTCCGATTCACTCCCGAACGACCCCGAATGGACGCCAATGTAATTTCATAAATCTATAGGAACAAATTATGAAAAGAAATCGAAAAAATGGGCCGCCTCAATTTTTGCTCCAGACTTCGTGTACTACCCACTACGAGGATTATTCAGAAATCGAGTTCCATTCGTTTCTGCTCCGATTCACTCCCGGACGACCCCGAATGGACGCCAATGCAATTTCATAAATCCATAGGGACAAATTATGAAAAGAAATCGAAAAAACGGGCCACCTCAATTTTTGTTCAAGACCTCGTGTACTACCCCCTACGAGGATTATTCGGAAACCGAGTTCCATTCGTTTCACCTCCGATGCACTCCCGGACGACCCCGAATGGACGCGAATGCAATTTCATAAATCCATAGGGACAAATTATGAAAAGAAATCGAAAAAACGGGCCGCCTCAATTTTTGCTCCAGACCTCGTGTACTACACCCTACGAGGATTATTCAGAAACCGAATTCCATTCGTTTCTGCTCTGATTCACTCCTGGACGACCCCGAATGGACGCGAATGCAATTTCATAAATCCATAGGGACAAATTATGAAAAGAAATCGAAAAAATGGGCCGCCTTAATTTTTGCTCCGCCTTAATTTTTGCTTCAGACCTCGTGTACTACCCCCTACGAGGATTATTCGAAAATCGAGTTCCATTCGTTTCAGCTCCAATTCACTCCCGGACGACCCCGAATGGACGGCAATGCAATTTCATAAATCCATAGGGACAAATTATGAAAAGAAATCGAAAAAATGGGCCGCCTCAATTTTTGTTCAAGACCTCGTGTACTACCCCCTACGAGGATTATTCGGAAATCGAGTTCCATTCGTTTCAGCTCCGATGCACTCCCGGAGGACCCCGAATGGACGCGAATGCAATTTCATAAATCCATAGGGACAAATTATGAAAAGAAATCGAAAAAATGGGCCACCTCAATTTTTGCTCAAGACCTCGTGTACTACACCATCCGAGGATTATTCGGAAACCGAATTCCATTCGTTTCTGCTCCGATTCACTCCTGGACGACCCCGAATGGACGCGAATGCAATTTCATAAATCCATAGGGACAAATTATGAAAAAAAATCAAAAAAAAGGGGCCGCCTTAATTTTTGCTCCGCCTTAATTTTTGCTTCAGACCTCGTGTACTACCCCCTACGAGGATTATTCGGAAATCGAGTTCCATTCGTTTCAGCTCCGATTCACTCCCGGACGACCCCGAATGGACGCCAATGCAATTTCATAAATCCATAGGGACAAATTATGAAAAGAAATCGAAAAAACGGGCCGCCTCAATTTTTGTTCAAGACCTCGTGTACTACCCCCTACGAGGATTATTCGGAAACCGAGTTCCATTCGTTTCACCTCCGATGCACTCCCGGAAGACCCCGAATGGACGCCAATGCAATTTCATAAATCCATAGGGACAAATTATGAAAAGAAATGGAAAAAACGGGCTGCCTCAATTTTTGCTCCAGACCTCGTGTACTACCCCCTACGAGGATTATTCGGAAATCGAGTTCCATTCGTTCCAGCTCCGATTCACTCCCGGACGACCCCAAATGGACGCCAATGCAATTTCATAAATCCATAGGGACAAATTATGAAAAGAAATTGAAAAAACGGGCCGCCTCAATTTTTGTTCAAGACCTCGTGTACTACCCCCTACGAGGATTATTCGGAAACTGAGTTCCATTCGTTTCAGCTCCGATGCACTCCCGGACGACCCCGAATGGACGCGAATGCAATTTCATAAATCCATAGGGACAAATTATGAAAAGAAATCGAAAAAATGGGCCCCCTCAATTTTTCCTCCAGACCTCGTGTACTACACCCTACGAGGATTATTCGAAAACCGAATTCCATTCGTTTCTGCTTCGATTCACTCCTGGACGACCCCGAATGGACGCTGTTATGGATTAAAAACTAATATATATAATTGCTGTATTTAATACTAAGGAACGTGAGCTTCGAGGCTCGATTTGACTGCTCTTGTGTTTCGTGACTCAATCTGCCTTAACAAGATGCCTACGTACCTTGCTGATTGCCAAGGATCAAGTCAAAAAACGTAGTTCTGATCTGTGGGGTGAGACCCCTTATATAGATGTTGGTGGTCCTTGAATTGGACTTGGTATAGGAGACTTGGTGGGCAAGTCTCATAATTAGAATGGACTTTGGAGTCCTAGATAGTAGGAAACTGATTCCTTATCCTTTTAGGTCCCCTTGAGGCTTATCTATAAGGATTTATATCCTTATCAGGACTCTTCTCAACAGCTGATTTTTCCCTTATTAATTAATTACGAAATTAATTAATAATCAGGGCTTTTGGGCCATTTTTATTCGACCAGACCTGATCTGATCCATCAGGCTTAACCTTTCTGGTCTGAATATCATACATCTTCATATTGGGCCTAGCAGCCCATTAATTATAAAATCAGGACTTATTTATCCCTATCATTTGCCCCCCAACTTTTGGAAACATTGATTAGGTTTCGCAGAAGTTAAATCTATTCGTTCCCTTACAGGGTTTCGTTTTTGCGTAAAGTGTGGAGCGACCTACACATTTACAACGAATCTTCCTTTTATTCAGAATTATCTTAATTTCCAGGAATTTTTCCCTAATTTTCTGGAATTTTCCCTAATTTTCTGGGATTTTTCCCTAATTTCTGGGATTTATCCTAATCTTCTGGATTTTCCCCCTAATTTTCTGGGATTTTTCCCTAATTTCTGGGATTTATCCTAATCTTCTGGATTTTTCCCTAATTTTCTGGATTTTTCCCTTAATTTCTGGGATTTATCCTAATTTTTTCTGGATTTTTCCCTTAATTTCTGGGATTTATCCTAATTTTCTGGATTTTTCCCTTAATTTCTGGGATTTATCCTAATTTTTCTGGATTTTTCCCTTAATTTCTGGGATTTATCCTAATTTTCTGGATTTATTCCTTATTTCTGAAAATATTAATATTTTTCAGAAATTATTTAAGGAATTTCCTTATTTTTTTTATTTTTTTTTTTTGTGATTTTCCAGGATTTTTCTTCCTTTTCTTTTTTTTTTTTTCTTTTTTCTATATAATTTTCGACCAGGAATCCATTCGACCAGGATCCTGGTCGAATTAACCCCCATATTGCCCTGGTCGACAGCTTTTCGAGCAGGAGTGTTTCGAGCAGAAGTCCTGGTCGAATTTCGGCCAGGATTTTTTCCTTTTTTTTTTTTTTGAACAGAAATCTTCGACTAGGATTTTCGGTCAGAATACATTTTTTGACCGATTTAGCCTTTCTTTTAAGCCCAGATCGACAAAAATTCGGGCAGGTTCTATTCGACCAGGTTTTTACCTTGCTTCCTGGTCGACAGGGTCAGGAAAAGGTCAGAAATCATTCAGGCATTCTGGTCGAATGAAACAAAATATTCTTTTCTTCCTTTTTCGATCAGGAATTTTTGGTCAGGATTCTTTTCTTGACCGAATTAACCTCCATATTGTGCCTTGATCGAAGCTTTTTTGAGCAGAATTGATTCGACCAGGGTTTTCATTTGATTTCTAGTCGAATGAGTAAGAAATGATCATTTTCATATCCTTTTATCTTGAAGTTGGGCCATATGTTTGGGCTGGACTCTCTCTTTTTTTGATTTGGGCCTAGATTCTTTTGGGCCAACCATTCAATGGGTTTTTCCTTTTTGGGCCTTTGATTTTCAACTATTTGGGCCCTTTTCTGGGCTCGCTTCTTATTGACCATCTTTTCCACAGGCCTTTTAATTGGGCTCCCAACTCTGGGCTTTCAATTTGGGCCAAAAATTTAGCTGGGCTTCTTTTTTATTGGGCTTCAGAGGCCTTTCAATTGGGCTCCCAACTCTGGGCTTTCAATTTGGGCCAAAAATTTAGCTAGGCTTCTTTTCACCCTTTTTTCCTAAAAATCAAGTGGGATTCATACAAGGCTTTTCAAACACTTGGGTTGTCAACTGGGCATGATTATTTCCTCAGGAACATTTTGGTCTTGATAAATATTTTTGACCGAATTAACCTCCTTTTCTAGCCTTGGTCGAAGCCTTTTCGATCTCAACTAATTCGACGATGAATACAACATGAAACCTGATCGAATTGGGTCTGGGATTTGGGATATATTACTTTCTGTGACTCCATATATTTGATTTGGGCCCTAAGTCTGGGCTGGATTTTTTCCAATCTCAAATTTGAGCCTAAGATTTGGGCCTGAATTCTTTTATGGGTACTTTATTTTTGACCCTGGGTGTTATGGATTAAAAACTAATATATATAATTGCTGTATTTAATACTAAGGAACGTGAGCTTCGAGACTCGATTTGACTGCTCTTGTGTTTCGTGACTCAATCTGCCTTAACAAGATGCCTACGTACCTTGCTGATTGCCAAGGATCAAGTCAAAAAACGTAGTTCTGATCTGTGGGGTGAGACCCCTTATATAGATGTTGGTGGTCCTTGAATTGGACTTGGTATAGGAGACTTGGTGGGCAAGTCTCATAATTAGAATGGACTTTGGAGTCCTAGATAGTAGGAAACTGATTCCTTATCCTTTTAGGTCCCCTTGAGGCTTATCTATAAGGATTTATATCCTTATCAGGACTCTTCTCAACAGCTGATTTTTCCCTTATTAATTAATTACGAAATTAATTAATAATCAGGGCTTTTGGGCCATTTTTATTCGACCAGACCTGATCTGATCCATCAGGCTTAACCTTTCTGGTCTGAATATCATACATCTTCATATTGGGCCTAGCAGCCCATTAATTATAAAATCAGGACTTATTTATCCCTATCATTTGCCCCCCAACTTTTGGGAAACATTGATTAGGTTTCGCAGAAGTTAAATCTATTCGTTCCCTTACAGGGTTTCGTTTTTGCGTAAAGTGTGGAGCGACCTACACATTTACAACGAATCTTCCTTTTATTCAGAAATTATCTTAATTTCCAGGGATTTTTCCCTAATTTTCTGGAATTTTCCCTAATTTTCTGGGATTTTTCCCTAATTTCTGGGATTTATCCTAATCTTCTGGATTTTTCCCTAATTTTCTGGGATTTATCTTTAATTTCTGGATTTTTCCCTAATTTCTGGGATTTTTCCCTAATTTTCTGGGATTTATCCTTAATTTCTGGATTTTTTCCCTAATTTCTGAAAATATTAACATTTTTCAGAAATTATTTTAAGGAATTTCCTTATTTTTTTGTAATTTTCCAGGATTTTTTCTTCCTTCTTTTTTTTTTCTTTTTTCTTCCTTTTTTTTTATACAATTTTCGACCAGGAATCCATTCGACCAGGATCCTGGTCGAATTAACCTCCATATTGCCCTGGTCGACAGCCTTTCGAGCAGGAGTATTTCGAGCAGAAGTCCTGGTCGAATTTCGGCCAGGATTTCCCCCCCCCCTTTTTTTTTGTCGACTAGGAAGTTTTCGACCAGGATTTTCGTCCCTTTCGGTCAGGATCTTCATTTTTGACCGAATTAGCCATCTTTTGTTGCCCAGGTCGACAGAATTTTGACCTCAATGATTTCGACCAGGAATCTTTCATGTTTCTTGGTCGAATGGGTCTCATTTCTAGTCGAATTAAGCCTCTTTTTCAACCCTGATCGACTTGATTTCGAGCTCAAGCCATTCGACCTGGACTTCTTTGTGTTTTCTGGTCGAATAGGTCAAGATCATTTGCATAAATTTTTGTACATACTTGGATTTAGGCCCCTAATGCTGGGCTAAAACTTGGGTTTTGTTGTTTTTTTTTTGTTTTTTAAAATATAGTGGGCCTTATCCTGGGCCTCCCACTTTTAATTATATAGGCCCTTTTCTGGGCTCACTTCTTATTGACCATCTTTTCCACAGGCCTTTTAATTGGGCTCCCAACTCTGGGCTTTCAATTTGGGCCAAAAACTTAGCTAGGCTTCTTTTCACCCTTTTTTCCTAAAAATCAAGTGGGATTCATATAAGGCTTTTCAAACACTTGGGTTGTCAACTGGGCATGATTATTTCCTCAGGAACATTTTGGTCTTGATAAATATTTTTGACCGAATTAACCTCCTTTTCTAGCCTTGGTCGAAGCCTTTTCGATCTCAACTAATTCGACGATGAATACAACATGAAACCTGATCGAATTGGGTCTGGGATTTGGGATATATTACTTTCTGTGACTCCATATATTTGATTTGGGCCCTAAGTCTGGGCTGGATTTTTTCCAATCCCAAATTTGAGCCTAAGATTTGGGCCTGAATTCTTCTATGGGTACTTTATTTTTGACCCTGGGCCTTTTCCAAACCAGGCCTTTACCTTGGGCCTTCCCCTTTTTTGACTGGCTTTTTGTATTAGGCCCCTTACTTTTAACTGGACTTCTTTGGTCCACCCTAAATTGGTCTTTAATTTGGGGCCATTTAATTTTCTGCTAATTGGGCCCTTTTCTGGGCTTACCTCTTATTGGGTTGATCTTTGCCCTAAACCTGGGCTAGATTTATGAAACCTTGTATTGGGTTTCAACTTGGGCCCTTCTGGGCTTTGATCTTTAATTGGGCACTTAGTATTGACCCTGGGCTTGATTTATTGATCCCTATACTGGGTTTTTTTTCTAATTCAAGTAGGATTAGGCCTTATTTTTGGGCCTTCATTTATCCAAATCCTTTTTGGATTTGGGACTTATTTCTGGTTTTTGAAGATAATACTCATATATATTTTCTTCCAGTTTTTGGACCCCGGGTGCTGGGCTTTGAATATTTGGGGCCCTTATCTGGGCTTGACATACTTCCAGGCCCAACAAGTTTTAACTTTTTTTTTTTTTTGAATTGGGCCTTTTTATAGGGCTTTCATATCATGTATCTAATTTAATTGCCATGCCATAGAGATTCAAACATATTTCAAAAAATTCTCTGAGCTTCAAAAATTGTTTGGGATTCATCCCTTACACAAGTCTTAATAAACTTCATAATAAGACATATAAATCCTAAGCAAAGCTTCAAGGTGCTTTTCAACCTACTCTCCATCATGACAAGTGAGAATCGTATCCAACTGCCCTACATATAGTAAACCTTCAGGTTTTGTGCATGCCAAGTTCTCGGGACTTCAAAACCATCCATAGTCTCCAGCTTGTAGGTTCCTCTACCCTGAACACTCTTGACTCTGTACGGCCCTTCCCAATTCGGGGCAAGCTTCCCTTTTTGTCCTACACCAGATGCTTCTATCTTCCTCAAGATTAGATCGCCTTGTTTAAAAAACCTTTCTTTAACCCTTAGGTTGTAGTAGAATGAAGCTTTTTTCTGATATTCTACTATCTTTGCATGTGCTTTATCTCGCACTTCATCAATTAAATCCAGGGCTAATCTCTGCCCTTCCTCATTTTCTTTCTCATCGAAAGCCTGAATCCTTGGAGAGGAATGTGATATCTCCACGGGAACTACTGCTTCCACCCCATATGCCAACATAAAAGGAGTTGCATCTGTCGTGACTCTACAAGTAGTCCTGTAGGCCTATAATATTGGAAGTATCTCATCTACCCAATTATTTCTTGACTTCTCGATCCTCTTCTTTAGTCCATCCAGGATTATCCGATTTGCTACCTCTGCTTGTCCATTGGCTTGCGGGTGAGCCACAGAGGTGAATCGTAACTCGATTTCATTTTCTTCGCAATACTTCTTGAATTCCTCGTTGTTGAATTGTGTTACATTGTCAGTGACGAGGATACGGGGAATTCCATATCGGCACATAATGTTTTCCCACAGGAATTGTGCAACCTGCTTAGTTGTGATTTTGGCCAAAGGTTTGGCTTCGATCCACTTGGTGAAATAATCAATGGCTACAATCAGAAACTTCCTTTGTGCTGTGGCCATAGGAAAAGGCCCTAGAATATCCATCCCCCACATAGCAAAGGGAATAGGTGAGTTGATAGAGGTCAGCATCTCGGGGGGTTGTCTGGCGACTGGTGCATGCTTCTGACAACGATCACACTTCTTTACATATTCTTTGGCATCAGCCATCATTTCTGGCCAATAGAAGCCTAAACGAGTTATCTTATGAGCCAAGGCCCTGCCCCCCAAGTGTTGCCCACAAATACCTCCATGCACTTCCTCAAGAGCTAAGCGTGCCTCATCGGGCCTGAGACACCTCAAGTAAGGAACCACGAAAGATCTTTTATATAGAATCCCATCTATCAAAGAGTACCTTAGTGCTCGAACAGTTAACTTCCGTGCCTCAATTGTATCGCTTGGCAACCAACCGGTCTGAATGTGAGCCTTGATGGGATCAATCCATGACGTCCCCAAGCCTACGGGAGCCACAAGCTTAATATCTATGCTTCGTGTCTTCAAAACACGGAAGTACACACTTCCTGAACTTTCTTCAATCTCAGATGAAGCAAACTTTGATAGCGCATCTGCTCTAGCATTTTCTTCCCTTGGAATGTGTTCAACATGGCATTCATTAAATTGGGTCATCACAACCCTTACTAGGTGAACATACTTTGCCATCGTATCATCCCTTGCTTCAAATTCTCCCTTTACCTGGGATATGATCAACTTCGAGTCTCCACGGACCTTTAAGTTTTTGACTCTAAGTGTCCCAGCTAGACCAAGGCCAGCTATCAGGGCTTCATACTCTGCCTCATTGTTTGTGGTTGGAAAATCTAACTTTATAGCATACTCAATTAAGAACCCATCAGGGCTTTGCAAAACCAACCCTGCTCCACTGGAATTTGTTTTTGATGCTCCATCAAAATAGAGAACCCAATATTCTTTCTCCTTGTCATTCTTCTCCCTGTCCCCATTGTCGACTCTCTTGTCTTGAGGTATGGTATCTTCCTGCCCCCCGACTTCTTGGTTGGGTATGGTACATTCCACCACGAAGTCAGCTAGTGCCTGGGCTTTTATGGCCGTATGTGGCTTATACTTGAGATCGAACTCTCCCAACTCTATTGCCCACTTAATCAGTCTCCCACTTGCCTTGGGACTGTGAATGATATTTCTCAGTGGCTGATTTGTTAGCACTTCAATTTGGTGAGCTTGAAAATAAGGACGCAGCTTTCTTGAAGCCATTACCAAGGCTAAAGCGAATTTCTCAATGGCTGAATAATTCAACTCAGCACCATGCAAAATTTTGCTGACATAGTATACGGGTTTCTGGACTTTCAGTTCCTCCTTAACCAACACCGCGCTCAAGGCGCTTTCTGAAACAGCCAAGTACAAGAATAAAACTTCACCCAGAACTGGCTTGGCCAACAACGGGGCCTGGCCCATATACTTCTTTAACTCTTCAAATGCCTTCTGATTTTCCTCACTCCATACAAAGTCTTTAATGTTCTTTAATGACTTGAAGAATGACAAGCACTTGTCTCCTGACTTGGAGATGAATCGTCCTAGCGCAGCAACCCTTCCTGTGAGTTTCTGAACATCCTTGACAGTTTTTGGGGGTTCCATGTCCAGGATTGCCTTTATTTTATCGGGGTTAGCCTCAATTCCCCTCTTTGAGACCATCAATCCCAAGAATTTTCCAGATCCTACTCCGAAAGCACACTTCGTGGGATTCAACATCATCTTGTGGTACCTCAGGACCTCAAAAGCTTCCCTCAAATGGGTTATATGATCAGTCTTTACTAGACTCTTGACTAGCATGTCATCAACATAGACTTCCATAGTCTTCCCAATAAGATCCTTAAAAATTTTATTCACCAACCTTTGATAGGTGGCTCCTGCATTCTTGAGACCAAACGCCATAACAAGATAACAATAAACACCAAAGTCAGTGATAAATGATACCTTTGGAATGTCATCCTTATGCATTTTGATCTGGTTGTATCCGCTAAACCCATCCATGAAACTCAGCATCTCATGTCCAGCGGTGGCATCAATCAAAGTATCAATTCTAGGCAGCGGAAAACAGTCTTTGGGGCATGCATCATTCAGATCGGTGAAGTCTATACACATCCTCCACTTTCCATTAGCCTTCTTCACCATTACAGGGTTTGCTAACCACTTCGGAAATTGAATCTCCTCAATGAAACCAGCCTCTAAGAGCTTTTCCACTTCCTGCTTTATAGCCTCTTGTCTTTCCAGGGCAAAATTTCTTTTCTTTTGTTTCACTGTCTTCCGGCTTGGATCCACGTTTAACTTGTGGGTAATTAACTCCGGGTCTATGCCTGGCATATCAGCTGCTGACCATGCAAACACATCACTATTTTCTTGCAAAAATTTCACTAACTTCCCTCTAAGGGGCTCCTCTAATGTAGCTCCAATGAAAGTCATCCTCTCAGGATTCTTGGGATCTAAAGGAACCGAAACCAATTCTTCTGCTGGCCTTCCTCTATTCTCATCATTTTCTCGAACATCCATATCTTCAATAGGAAGAACCTGCCCCCCGACTCCATCTGCCCTCAAAGAGGCCACATAACAGCTTCTAGCCATTTTTTGATCTCCTCTCTCTTCTCCAATCCCGTTTCGGGTGGGAAACTTCATGACTGAATGGTAGGAAGAGGGGACTGCCTTGAAGGCATGTATCCCTGTTCTCCCCATGATAGCATTATAAGCTGAACTAGCCTTTACCACCACAAAATCCAGCATCTGCGTTGCTTGCCTTGGCTCCGTACCTATGGTGGTTGGCAATTTAATTATCCCTTCCACAGGACATTCTACTCCAGCAAATCCATATATCGGTATGTCGGTTGGTGTCAACTGGGAGTCGTTATACCCCATCCTTAGAAAGGTGTCGTGGAGCAAGATATCCACAGAAGCACCATTATCCACAAGGACCCTCTTAACCGGGCTATTTCCTATTATTGGTGTTATGACCAGCGGGTCGTCATGGGGAAACTTCACACCCTCTAGGTCGGAATCATCAAAAGCCAATGTTACTTCTGTCCTGGCCCTCTTCGGGGCTTCTCCAACAATATGCATAACCTCTCTAGTATATGCCTTTCTGGAATTTTTGGACAATCCAGCAGCAGTTGGACCTCCAAAGATCGTGTTTATCACAGGCCCTCGAGGTCTCGGCCCTCCATAAATGGTGTTTATAACTGGTCCTCTAGGTTGGGGGTTTCGCCCCTGATCGTCTTGGTCCCTCCTACGATCTTCAAAGTTCTTCCTTCCATTATTATTTCTGTCCCCTCCATCTCCAGTATACTTGTTCAATCTTCCTTTTCGAATCAAAAACTCAATTTCATCTTTCAATTGCCTACACTCATCGGTGTCATGGCCAACATCTTTGTGAAACCTGCAATACTTGCTCTTATCTAGCTTGGCTGGATCGGCCTTCAAGGGCTTAGGCCAACGAACATCTCGATCTTTCTCGATCTCCATCAAGATCTGGCTTCTGGGAGCATTCAGCTTAGCGTATTCGGTGAACTTTTGCCCAGGTCCTCCCTTCTTGGGGGTTGAATCAGGGTTTTGTTCGGTTTTAGGATACTTATCCTTAGCGATATACTCCAGATCAGTTTTCCGCTTCTTGCCTCCAGTGGGCTCATTACTTACTACGGTCTTCCTCATGCTTTCTTCAACCTTGATATACTTCCCTGCCCTCTCTTGGAGCTGCAACATATTTTCAGGGGGACGTTTGGCCAAGGACATCTTGAAAAACTCATCCCTAGTTCCTTGTTGCAGTGCTATCATAGCTACCTTATCATCAAGGTCTGGGACTTTTAAAGCCTCCTTTGTAAAACGATTCAGGTAATCTCTCAAGGATTCCTTAGCTTCTTGCACAATACTCATAAGAGATGCTGAACTTTTCTCATGGACTTTTCCACTGATGAACTGCTTAATAAAAGCCTGACTTAACTCTCTGAACGATCCAATAGAGTTTGGGGGCAAGCGACTGTACCATCTTTGAGCCATACCTGACAGGGTTTGAGGGAAGGCCCGACACTTTATAGCATCATTCACGGGTTGCAGCAACAGTGCATTAGAGAATGTCCTAACATGATTAGCGGGGTCTCCCGTGCCATCATAGGCTTTGATAGTGGGCATCTTGAATTTCCTTGAGATATGGGCATTCATTATCTCTTCTGTGAAGGGTGGAGTTGGATCATCAGGATCTCCAAGGGGAAGGAGATTGCTTGGATCAGTTCTTGGGACAACAGCCCTTCTTCTTACCGGACCATCCAGGTCTATGACAGGAGGAGGATTTCTCCCCCTAGGAGATATCTCGGGTCTGGTGGCCTGGTGAGCCTCCAAATCACGCCTCAGCCTTTGGATTTCCGCCTCATGAGCCCTGATCCTTTCCTGCACTTCTTGGGGATTCGCCCCTGGGGTGCTTTGGGGGCGTTGCCTTCTATCGGTCATTGGCTCTTTTCCAGGACGCCTCCTTCTCGGGGCCACTTCATCATCCGAAGATTCGGAGTCTCTCTCAGTATAAGGACCAGAAAATTCCCGATCCTCAGGAATAGGACCCAAACCTCGTATATAGGGGGGTGACTGCCCTCGTGCTTCACCTCGCCTAGCATATCCGCTTCCTCCAACCTCAGGGCGAAGGGGCATCCCATAAGGGGGGTTAGTAGTAACAATAGTTGAATATTCATACCCGACGGGTCGAGAATTCACAGGTATATGTATTTGTTGAACTTGAGGATTCGTACCTTGAATAGTCGGGGGAGTTGTCCCTTGTGGCTGAGGATGAGTTGCCCCTGTCTGGGCTTCCCCCTGAGTAGATGCATAAGTTGAATGGGGAGGAACCTCCACGGTTGATGAAATCACCTGGGTTGTCTCTGATGGTGTTCCTTCCTCTAGAGCTCCAATTGTTCTCCGTGTTCTCGCCATGGTTGTTGTTGCTTTCCCACAGACGGCGCCAAATGTTATGGATTAAAAACTAATATATATAATTGCTGTATTTAATACTAATGAACGTGAGCTTCGAGACTCGATTTGACTGCTCTTGTGTTTCGTGACTCAATCTGCCTTAACAAGATGCCTACGTACCTTGCTGATTGCCAAGGATCAAGTCAAAAAACGTAGTTCTGATCTGTGGGGTGAGACCCCTTATATAGATGTTGGTGGTCCTTGAATTGGACTTGGTATAGGAGACTTGGTGGGCAAGTCTCATCATTAGAATGGACTTTGGAGTCCTAGATAGTAGGAAACTGATTCCTTATCCTTTTAGGTCCCCTTGAGGCTTATCTATAAGGATTTATATCCTTATCAGGACTCTTCTCAACAGCTGATTTTTCCCTTATTAATTAATTACGAAATTAATTAATAATCAGGGCTTTTGGGCCATTTTTATTCGACCAGACCTGATCTGATCCATCAGGCTTAACCTTTCTGGTCTGAATATCATACATCTTCATATTGGGCCTAGCAGCCCATTAATTATAAAATCAGGACTTATTTATCCCTATCACTGGGCCTTTTCCAAACCAGGCCTTTACCTTGGGCCTTCCCCTTTTTTGACTGGCTTTTTGTATTAGGCCCCTTACTTTTAACTGGGCTTCTTTGGTCCACCCTAAATTGGTCTTTAATTTGGGGCCATTTATTTTTCTGCTAATTGGGCCCTTTTCTGGGCTTACCTCTTATTGGGTTGATCTTTGCCCTAAACCTGGGCTAGATTTATGAAACCTTGTATTGGGTTTCAACTTGGGCCCTTCTGGGCTTTGATCTTTAATTGGGCACTTAGTATTGACCCTGGGCTTGATTTATTGATCCCTATACTGGGTTTTTTTCTAATTCAAGTAGGATTAGGCCTTATTTTTGGGCCTTCATTTATCCAAATCCTTTTTGGATTTGGGACTTATTTCTGGTTTTTGAAGATAATACTCATATATATTTTCTTCCAGTTTTTGGACCCCGGGTGCTGGGCTTTGAATATTTGGGGCCCTTATCTGGGCTTGACATACTTCCAGGCCCAACAAGTTTTAACTTTTTTTTTGAATTGGGCCTTTTTATAGGGCTTTCATATCATGCATCTAATTTAATTGCCATGCCATAGAGATTCAAACATATTTCGAAAAATTCTCTGAGCTTCAAAAATTGTTTGGGATTCATCCCTTACACAAGTCTTAATAAACTTCATAATAAGACATATAAATCCTAAGCAAAGCTTGAAGGTGCTTTTCAACCTACTCTCCATCATGACAAGTGAGAATCGTATCCAACTGCCCTACACATAGTAAACCTTCAGGTTTTGTGCATGCCAAGTTCTCGGGACTTCAAAACCATCCATAGTCTCCAGCTTGTAGGTTCCTCTACCCTGAACACTCTTGACTCTGTACGGCCCTTCCCAATTCGGGGCAAGCTTCCCTTTTTGTCCTACACCAGATGCTTCTATCTTCCTCAAGATTAGATCGCCTTGTTTAAAAAACCTTTCTTTAACCCTTAGGTTATAGTAGAATGAAGCTTTTTTCTGATATTCTACTATCTTTGCATGTGCTTTATCTCGCACTTCATCAATTAAATCCAGGGCTAATCTCTGCCCTTCCTCATTTTCTTTCTCATCGAAAGCCTGAATCCTTGGAGAGGAATGTGATATCTCCACGGGAACTACTGCTTCCGCCCCATATGCCAACATGAAAGGAGTTGCATCTGTCGTGACTCTACAAGTAGTCCTGTAGGCCCATAATATTGGAAGTATCTCATCTACCCAATTATTTCTTGACTTCTCGATCCTCTTCTTTAGTCCATCCAGGATTATCCGATTTGCTACCTCCGCTTGCCCATTGGCTTGCGGGTGAGCCACAGAGGTGAACCGTAACTCAATTTCATTTTCTTCGCAATACTTCTTGAATTCCTCGTTGTTGAATTGTGTTCCATTGTCAGTGACGAGGATACGGGGAATTCCATATCGGCACATAATGTTTTCCCACAGGAATTGTGCAACCTGCTTAGTTGTGATTTTGGCCAAAGGCTTGGCTTCGATCCACTTGGTGAAATAATCAATGGCTACAATCAGAAACTTCCTTTGTGCTGTGGACATAGGAAAAGGCCCTAGAATATCCATCCCCCACATAGCAAAGGGAATAGGTGAGTTGATAGAGGTCAGCATCTCGGGGGGTTGTCTGGCGACTGGTGCATGCTTCTGACAACGATCACACTTCTTTACATATTCTTTGGCATCAGCCATCATTTCTGGCCAATAGAAGCCTAAATGAGTTATCTTATGAGCCAAGGCCCTGCCCCCCAAGTGTTGCCCACAAATACCTCCATGCACTTCCTCAAGAGCTAAGCGTGCCTCATCGGGCCTGAGACACCTCAAGTAAGGAACCACGAAAGATCTTTTATATAGAATCCCATCTATCAAAGAGTACCTTAGTGCTCGAACAGTTAACTTCCGTGCCTCAATTGTATCGCTTGGCAACCAACCGGTCTGAATGTGAGCCTTGATGGGATCAATCCATGACGTCCCCAAGCCTACGGGAGCCACAAGCTTAATATCTATGCTTCGTGTCTTCAAAACACGGAAGTACACACTTCCTGAACTTTCTTCAATCTCAGATGAAGCAAACTTTGATAGCGCATCTGCTTTAGCATTTTCTTCCCTTGGAATGTGTTCAACATGGCATTCATTAAATTGGGTCATCACAGCCCTTACTAGGCGAACATACTTTGCCATCGTATCATCCCTTGCTTCAAATTCTCCCTTTACCTGGGATATGATCAACTTCGAGTCTCCACGGACCTTTAAGTTTTTGACTCTAAGTGTCCCAGCTAGACCAAGGCCAGCAATCAGGGCTTCATACTCTGCCTCATTGTTTGTGGTTGGGAAGTCTAGCTTCATGGCATACTCAATTAAGAATCCATCAGGGCTTTGCAAAACCAACCCTGCTCCACTGGAATTTGTTTTTGATGCTCCATCAAAATAGAGAACCCAATATTCTTTCTCCTTGTCCCCATTGTCGACTCCCTTGTCTTGAGGTGTGGTATCTTTCTGCCCCCCGACTTCTTGGTTGGGTATGGTACATTCCACCACGAAGTCAGCTAGTGCCTGGGCTTTTATGGCCATACGTGGCTTATACTTGAGATCGAACTCTCCCAACTCTATTGCCCACTTAATCAGTCTCCCACTTGCCTTGGGACTGTGAATGATATTTCTCAGTGGCTGATTTGTTAGCACTTCAATTTGGTGAGCTTGAAAATAAGGACGCAGCTTTCTTGAAGCCATTACCAAGGCTAAAGCGAATTTCTCAATGGCTGAATAATTCAACTCAGCACCATGCAAAATTTTGCTGACATAGTATACGGGTTTCTGGACTTTCAGTTCCTCCTTAACCAACACCGCGCTCAAGGCGCTTTCTGAAACAGCCAAGTACAAGAATAAAACTTCACCCAGAACTGGCTTGGCCAACAACGGGGCCTGGCCCATATACTTCTTTAACTCTTCAAATGCCTTCTGATTTTCCTCACTCCATACAAAGTCTTTAATGTTCTTTAATGACTTGAAGAATGACAAGCACTTGTCTCCTGACTTGGAGATGAATCGTCCTAGCGCAGCAACCCTTCCTGTGAGTTTCTGAACATCCTTGACAGTTTTTGGGGGTTCCATGTCCAGGATTGCCTTTATTTTATCGGGGTTAGCCTCAATTCCCCTCTTTGAGACCATCAATCCCAAGAATTTTCCAGATCCTACTCCGAAAGCACACTTCGTGGGATTCAACATCATCTTGTGGTACCTCAGGACCTCAAAAGCTTCCCTCAAATGGGTTATATGATCAGTCTTTACTAGACTCTTGACTAGCATGTCATCAACATAGACTTCCATAGTCTTCCCAATAAGATCCTTAAAAATTTTATTCACCAACCTTTGATAGGTGGCTCCTGCATTCTTGAGACCAAACGCCATAACAAGATAACAATAAACACCAAAGTCAGTGATAAATGATACCTTTGGAATGTCATCCTTATGCATTTTGATCTGGTTGTATCCGCTAAACCCATCCATGAAACTCAGCATCTCATGTCCAGCGGTGGCATCAATCAAAGTATCAATTCTAGGCAGCGGAAAACAGTCTTTGGGGCATGCATCATTCAGATCGGTGAAGTCTATACACATCCTCCACTTTCCATTAGCCTTCTTCACCATTACAGGGTTTGCTAACCACTCCGGAAATTGAATCTCCTCAATGAAACCAGCCTCTAAGAGCTTTTCCACTTCCTGCTTTATAGCCTCATGTCTTTCCGGGGCAAAATTTCTTTTCTTTTGTTTCACTGTCTTCCGGCTTGGATCCACGTTTAACTTGTGGGTAATTAACTCCGGGTCTATGCCTGGCATATCAGCTGCTGACCATGCAAACACATCACTATTTTCTTGCAAAAATTTCACTAACTTCCCTCTAAGGGGCTCCTCTAATGTAGCTCCAATGAAAGTCATCCTCTCAGGATTCTTGGGATCTAAAGGAACCGAAACCAATTCTTCTGCTGGCCTTCCTCTATTCTCATCATTTTCTCGAACATCCATATCTTCAATAGGAAGAACCTGCCCCCCGACTCCATCTGCCCTCAAAGAGGCCACATAACAGCTTCTAGCCATTTTTTGATCTCCTCTCTCTTCTCCAATCCCGTTTCGGGTGGGAAACTTCATGACTGAATGGTAGGAAGAGGGGACTGCCTTGAAGGCATGTATCCCTGTTCTCCCCATGATAGCATTATAAGTTGAACTAGCCTTTACCACCACAAAATCCAGCATCTGCGTTGCTTGCCTTGGCTCCGTACCTATGGTGGTTGGCAATTTAATTATCCCTTCCACATGACATTCTACTCCAGCAAATCCATATATCGGCATGTCGGTTGGTGTCAACTGGGAGTCGTTATACCCCATCCTTAGAAAGGTGTCGTGGAGCAAGATATCCACAGAAGCACCATTATCCACAAGGATCCTCTTAACCGGGCTATTTCCTATTATCGGCGTTATGACCAGCGGGTCGTCATGGGGAAACTTCACACCCTCTAGGTCGGAATCATCAAAAGCCAATGTTACTTCTGTCCTGGCCCTCTTCGGGGCTTCTCCAACAATATGCATAACCTCTCTAGTATATGCCTTTCTGGAATTTTTGGACAATCCAGCAGCAGTTGGACCTCCAAAGATCGTGTTTATCACAGGCCCTCGAGGTCTCGACCCTCCATAAATGGTGTTTATAACTGGTCCTCTAGGTTGGGGGTTTCGCCCCTGATCGTCTTGGTCCCTCCTACGATCTTCAAAGTTCTTCCTTCCATTATTATTTCTGTCCCCTCCATCTCCAGTATACTTGTTCAATCTTCCTTTTCGAATCAAAAACTCAATTTCATCTTTCAATTGCCTACACTCATCGGTGTCATGGCCAACATCTTTGTGAAACCTGCAATACTTGCTCTTATCTAGCTTGGCTGGATCGGGCTTCAAGGGCTTAGGCCAACGAACATCTCGATCTTTCTCGATCTCCATCAATATCTGGCTTCTGGGAGCATTCAGCTTAGCGTATTCGGTGAACTTTTGCCTAGGTCCTCCCTTCTTGGGGGTTGAATCAGGGTTTTGTTCGGTTTTAGGATACTTATCCTTAGCGATATACTCCAGATCAGTTTTCCGCTTCTTGCCTCCAGTGGGCTCATTACTTACTACGGTCTTCCTCATGCTTTCTTCAACCTTGATATACTTCCCTGCCCTCTCTTGGAGCTGTAACATATTTTCAGGGGGACGTTTGGCCAAGGACATCTTGAAAAACTCATCCCTAGTTCCTTGTTGCAGTGCTATCATAGGTACCTTATCATCAAGGTCTGGGACTTTTAAAGCCTCCTTTGTAAAATGATTCAGGTAATCTCTCAAGGATTCCTTAGCTTCTTGCACAATACTCATAAGAGATGCTGAACTTTTCTCGTGGACTTTTCCACTGATGAACTGCTTAATAAAAGCCTGACTTAACTCTCTGAACGATCCAATAGAGTTTGGGGGCAAGCGACTGTACCATCTTTGAGCCATACCTGACAGGGTTTGAGGGAAGGCCCGACACTTTATAGCATCATTCACGGGTTGCAGCAACAGTGCATTAGAGAATGTCCTAACATGATTAGCGGGGTCTCCCGTGCTATCATAGGCTTTGATAGTGGGCATCTTGAATTTCCTTGAGATATGGGCATTCATTATCTCTTCTGTGAAGGGTGGAGTTGGATAATCAGGATCTCCAAGGGGAAGGAGATTGCTTGGATCAGTTCTTGGGACAACAACCCTTCTTCTTACCGGACCATCCAGGTCTATGACAGGAGGATGATTTCTCCCCCTAGGAGATATCTCGGGTCTGGTGGCCTGGTGAGCCTCCAAATCACGCCTCAGCCTTTGGATTTCAGCCTCATGAGCCCTGATCCTTTCCTGCACTTCTTGGGGATTCGCCCCTGGGGTGCTTTGGGGGCGTTGCCTTCCATCGGTCATTGGCTCTTTTCCAGGACGCCTCCTTCTCGGGGCCACTTCATCATCCGAAGATTCGGAGTCTCTCTCAGTATAAGGACCAGAAAATTCCCGATCCTCAGGAATAGGACCCAAACCTCGTATATAGGGGGGTGACTGCCCTCGTGCTTCGCCTCGCCTAGCATATCCGCTTCCTTCAACCTTGAATAGTCGGGGGAGTTGTCCCTTGTGGCTGAGGATGAGTTGCCCCTGTCTGGGCTTCCCCCTGAGTAGATGCATAAGTTGAATGGGGAGGAACCTCCACGGTTGATGAAATCACCTGGGTTGCCTCTGATGGTGTTCCTTCCTCTAGAGCTCCAATTGTTCTCCGTGTTCTCGCCATGGTTGTTGTTGCTGTCCCACAGACGGCGCCAAATGTTATGGATTAAAAACTAATATATATAATTGCTGTATTTAATACTAAGGAACGTGAGCTTCGAGGCTCGATTTGACTGCTCTTGTGTTTTGTGACTCAATCTGCCTTAACAAGATGCCTACGTACCTTGCTGATTGCCAAGGATCAAGTCAAAAAACGTAGTTCTGATCTGTGGGGTGAGACCCCTTATATAGATGTTGGTGGTCCTTGAATTGGACTTGGTATAGGAGACTTGGTGGGCAAGTCTCATAATTAGAATGGACTTTGGAGTCCTAGATAGTAGGAAACTGATTCCTTATCCTTTTAGGTCCCCTTGAGGCTTATCTATAAGGATTTATATCCTTATCAGGACTCTTCTCAACAGCTGATTTTTCCCTTATTAATTAATTACGAAATTAATTAATAATCAGGGCTTTTGGGCCATTTTTATTCGACCAGACCTGATCTGATCCATCAGGCTTAACCTTTCTGGTCTGAATATCATACATCTTCATATTGGGCCTAGCAGCCCATTAATTATAAAATCAGGACTTATTTATCCCTATCAGACGCGAATGCAATTTCATAAATCCATAGGGACAAATTATGAAAAGAAATCGAAAAAATGGGCCGCCTTAATTTTTGCTTCATACCTCGTGTACTACCCCCTACGAGGATTATTCGGAAATCGAGTTCCATTCGTTTCAGCTCCGATTCACTCCCGAACGACCCCGAATGGACGCCAATGCAATTTCATAAATCCATAGGAACAAATTATGAAAAGAAATCGAAAAAACGGGCCACCTCAATTTTTGCTCCAGACCTCGTGTACTACCCCCTACGAGGATTATTCGGAAATCGAGTTCCATTCGTTTCAGCTCCGATTCACTCCCGGACGACCCCGAATGGACGCCAATACAATTTCATAAATCCATAGGGACAAATTATGAAAAGAAATCGAAAAATCGGGCCGCCTCAATTTTTGTTCAAGACCTCGTGTACTACCCCCTACGAGGATTATTCGGAAACCGAGTTCCATTCGTTTCAGCTCCGATGCACTCCCGGACGACCCCGAATGGACGCGAATGCAATTTCATAAATCCATAGGGACAAATTATGAAAAGAAATCGAAAAAATGGGCCGCCTCAATTTTTGCTCCAGACCTCGTGTACTACACCCTACGAGGATTATTCGGAAACCGAATTCCATTCGTTTCTGCTCCGATTCACTCCTGGACGACCCCGAATGGACGCGAATGCAATTTCATAAATCCATAGGGACAAATTATGAAAAGAAATCGAAAAAACGGGCCGCCTTAATTTTTGCTCCGCCTTAATTTTTGCTTCAGACCTCGTGTACTACCCCCTACGAGGATTATTCGGAAATCGAGTTCCATTCATTTCAGCTCCGATTCACTCCCAAACGACCCCGAATGGACGCCAATGTAATTTCATAAATCCATAGGAACAAATTATGAAAAGAAATCGAAAAAATGGGCCGCCTCAATTTTTGCTCCAGACTTCGTGTACTACCCACTACGAGGATTATTCAGAAATCGAGTTCCATTCGTTTCAGCTCCGATTCACTCCCGGACGACCCCGAATGGACGCCAATGCAATTTCATAAATCCATAGGGACAAATTATGAAAAGAAATCGAAAAAACGGGCCGCCTCAATTTTTGTTCAAGACCTCGTGTACTACCCCCTACGAGGATTATTCGGAAACCGAGTTCCATTCGTTTCACCTCCGATGCACTCCCGGACTGATAGGGATAAATAAATTATTATTGTATAATTAAATATTGCATTAATTGTACAAGCTGTGGGCTACTAGGCCCAATAAAAAGATATATGAAACTCAGACCAGAAAGGTTAAGCCTGATGGACCAGATCAGGCCTGATGGAATAAAAAAGGCCCAAAAGCCCTAATTATTAATTAATTTCGTAATTAATTAATAAGGGAAAAATCAGCTATTGAGAAGAGTCCCGATAAGGATATAAATCCTTATAGATTAGCCTCAAGGGGACCTAAACGGATAAGGGATCAGCTTCCTACTTCCTAGGACTCCTAAGTCTATCCTAATTCAGAGGCTTGTCCACCAAGTCTCCTATACCAAGTCCAATTCAAGGACTCCCACATCTATATAAGGGGCCTCACCCCACAAATCAGAACTACGTTTTTTTGACTTGATCCTTGGCAATCAGCAAGGTACGTAGGCATCTTGTTAAGGCAGATTGAGTCACGAAACACAAGAGCAGTCAAATCGAGCCTTGGAGCTCACGTTCCTTAGTATTAAATACAGCAATTATATATAGTAGTTTTAATCCATAACATTTGGCGCCGTCTGTGGGAACAACGGAACAACAACCATGGCGAGAACACGGAGAACAACTAGCACTCTGGAGGAGGGAACACCATCAGGGACAACCCAGGTGATTTCATCAACCGTGGAGGTTCCTCCCCATTCAACTTATGCATCTACTCAGGGGGAAGCCCAGACAGGGGCAACTCATCCTCAGCCACAAGGGACAACTCCCCCGACTATTCAAGGTACGAATCCTCAAGTTCAACAAATACATATACCTGTGAATTCTCGACCCGTCGGGTATGAATATTCAACTATTGTTACTACTAAACCCCCTTATGGGATGCCCCTTCACCCTGAGGTTGGAGGAAGTGGATATGCTGGGCGAAGCGAAGCACGAGGGCGGTCGCCCCCCTATATACGAGGTTTGGATCCTATCCCTGAGGATCGGGAATTTTCTGGTCCATACACTGAGAGAGACTCCGAATCTTCGGATGATGAAGTGGCCCCGAGAAGGAGGCGTCCTGGAAAAGAGCCAATGGCCGATGGAAGGCAACGCCCCCAAAGCACCCCAGGGGCGAATCCCCAAGAAGTGCAGGAAAAGATCAGGGCTCATGAGGCTGAAATCCAAAGGCTGAGGCGTGATTTGGAGGCTCACCAAGCCACCAGACCCCACATACCTCCTAGGGGGAGAAATCCTCCTCCTATCATAGACCTGGATGGTCCGGTAAGAAGAAGGGCTGCTGTCCCAAGAACTGATCCAAGCAATCTCCTTCCCCTTGGAGATCCTGATGATCCAACTCCACCCTTCACAGAAGAGATAATGAATGCCCATATCTCAAGAAAATTTAAGATGCCCACTATCAAAGCCTATGATGGCACGGGAGACCCCGCTAATCATGTTAGGACATTCTCTAATGCACTGCTGCTGCAACCCGTGAATGATGCTATAAAATGTCGGGCCTTCCCTCAAACCCTGTCGGGTATGGCTCAAAGATGGTACAGTCGCCTACCCCCAAATTCTATTGGATCATTCAGAGAATTAAGTCAGGCTTTTATTAAGCAATTCATCAGTGGAAGAGTCCATGAGAAAAGTTCAGCATCTCTTATGAGTCTTGTGCAGGGAGCTAAAGAATCCTTAAGAGATTACCTAAATCGTTTTACAAAGGAGGCTTTAAAAGTCCCAGACCTTGATGATAAGGTAGCCATGATAGCACTGCAACAAGGAACTAGGGATGAGTTTTTCAAGATGTCTTTGGCCAAACGACCCCCTGAGAGCATGTTGCAGCTCCAAGAGAGGGCAGGGAAGTATATCAAGGTTGAAGAAAGTATGAGGAAGACCGTAGTAAGTAATGAGCCCACTGGAGGCAAGAAATGAAAAACTGATTTGGATTATATCGCTAAGGATAAATATCCTAGAACTGAACAAAACCCTGATTCAACCCCCAAGAAGGGAGGACCTGGGCAAAAGTTCACTGAATACGCTAAGCTGAATGCTCCCAGAAGTCAGATTTTGATGGAGATTGAGAAAGACAGAGATATTCGCTGGCCTAAGCCCTTGAAGGCTGATCCCGCCAAGCTAGATAAGGGCAAGTATTGCAGGTTTCACAAAGATGTTGGCCATGACACCGATGAGTGTAGGCAGTTGAAAGATGAAATTGAGTTTTTGATTCGAAAAGGAAGGCTGAACAAGTATACTGGAGATGGAGGAGACAGAAACAATAATGGAAGGAAGAACTTTGAAGATTGTAGGAGGGACCAAGATGATCAGGGGCGGAATCCCCAACCTAGAGGACCAGTTATAAACACCATTTATGGAGGGCCGAGACCTCGAGGGCCTGTGATAAACACGATCTTTGGAGGTCCAACTGCTGCTGGATTGTCCAAAAATTCCAGAAAGGCATATACTAGAGAGGTTATGCATATTGTTGGAGAAGCCCCGAAGAGGGCCAGGACAGAAGTAACATTGGCTTTTGATGATTCCGACCTAGAGGGTGTGAAGTTTCCCCATGACGACCCGCTGGTCATAACGCCGATAATAGGAAATAGCCCGGTTAAGAGGGTCCTTGTGGATAATGGTGCTTCTGTGGATATCTTGCTCCACGACACCTTTCTAAGGATGGGGTATAACGACTCCCAGTTGACACCAACCGACATGCCGATATATGGATTTGCTGGAGTAGAATGTCCTGTGGAAGGAATAATTAAATTGCCAACCACCATAGGTACGGAGCCAAGGCAAGCAACGCAGATGCTGGATTTTGTGGTGGTAAAGGCTAGTTCAACTTATAATGCTATCATGGGGAGAACAGGGATACATGCCTTCAAGGCAGTCCCCTCTTCCTACCATTCAGTCATGAAGTTTCCCACCCGAAACGGGATTGGAGAAGAGAGGGGAGATCAAAAAATGGCTAGAAGCTGTTATGTGGCCTCTTTGAGGGCAGATGGAGTCGGGGGGCAGGTTCTTCCTATTGAAGATATGGATGTTCGAGAAAATGATGAGAATAGAGGAAGGCCAGCAAAAGAATTGGTTTCGGTTCCTTTAGATCCCAAGAATCCTGAGAGGATGACTTTCATTGGAGCTACATTAGAGGAGCCCCTTAGAGGGAAGTTAGTGAAATTTTTGCAAGAAAATAGTGATGTGTTTGCATGGTCAGCAGCTGATATGCCAGGCATAGACCCGGAGTTAATTACCCACAAGTTAAACGTGGATCCAAGCCGGAAGACAGTGAAACAAAAGAAAAGAAATTTTGCCCCGGAAAGACAAGAGGCTATAAAGCAGGAAGTGGAAAAGCTCTTAGAGGCTGGTTTCATTGAGGAGATTCAATTTCCGGAGTGGTTAGCAAACCCTGTAATGGTGAAGAAGGCTAATGGAAAGTGGAGGATGTGTATAGACTTCACCGATCTGAATGATGCATGCCCCAAAGACTGTTTTCCGCTGCCTAGAATTGATACTTTGATTGATGCCACCGCTGGACATGAGATGCTGAGTTTCATGGATGGGTTTAGCGGATACAACCAGATCAAAATGCATAAGGATGACATTCCAAAGGTATCATTTATCACTGACTTTGGTGTTTATTGTTATCTTGTTATGGCGTTTGGTCTCAAGAATGCAGGAGCCACCTATCAAAGGTTGGTGAATAAAATTTTTAAGGATCTTATTGGGAAGACTATGGAAGTCTATGTTGATGACATGCT
>NW_027420204.1:0-46303 GCF_009905375.1 Apium graveolens
ACGGAGAGAATTGAGTATAAGGTAACAGGATAAAAAGGATTTAAATTAAAGGATTATAAGAGAGGATCATAAAGGAATACAATGTATTGAGAAAGGTTAAGGGAACCTAAGTAATAGATCCCGGGTATGATCCTTCAAACGATAAATGAAAACGAAAGTTAAGCGAACCGTATAACAGATCAGCGGTCATTAGGCAAACAATTAGGAAGTTAAGCAAAGGGATTAGAGGAAGTGATGTCACCCAACCAATGAGAAGAGGACAAGGAAGGGAGGATGACATAGCAATATGATGTAAGCATGACATAGGGAAGGAGGAGATGTGGTGGAATATTAACCACACAAAACCAAGGGCAACTAGGTAATTCACTAAAGCAAACAACAAATCAACCAACCAAGCAAATCTTCATTTTCATCAAACAAAACACAAAATTCTCTCTTCTTCTTCCTCATGCTCTCGGGTGGTTTCTTAAGAAATGGGAAGTCCAAGCTCCTCCACTTGTTATTTTCCAAGGTAATTATCCTAGCTCCTCCTAGTTAAGTTACATACTTCCTATAAGTTTAAGCTTCTAATTCCAAGCCAATCTTTTTCTATAAATCATCAAAGAAGATGGTGAATAGTGTTTTCAAGAACTAAAATTTGTGTTCTTGAAGTTTTGTTTAGATTAAGCTTGGTTAAGGGCTTTAAAGGTGATTCCAAGCCATCCTCTTGATTCTCCACTCTCCAAGGAAGGTATAAACTACAAACCCTAGCTTTAGTTTTGAGTATTTAGGAATGGTTATGAGTAGTATAGTATATGTGAAGCATGAAACTTGTTTGTTTAAGAGTTTGGGTTGGAATGGTGGTGATTGATTTGTTGAAATCTTAAGATTTGGTTAAAGAATGTAGTATAGTTTAAATTCAAGTTTTAGGAGTAAGTAAATGGATTATAATGAGTTGGTTTGGGGATGTTGTAATGTATTTTGGATGGAGTTTGGATTGGGTTATGAATTGGGGTTGGATTGTGGTTGTTTTGAGTTGGTTTAAATTTGGGAAATCGCGTAAACATAGCCGTCGTAATGTCCGATTTACCGTAGACTGTTTTTGTTCTTAACATCAGAACCCTTGAACTCACTGCTAGGTTTTGACCATTGTCATGTTTAGATAGTTCATGTTACGAGCTTCGTTTCGATATGTGGTTCGTTTGATTCCGATGAACGGTTTAGGAGAAACGACCGTTTCAAGTAACGGCGTTTCGCGAACGAAACTTTTTCCCCTCGCCTTACTTTGAAACCTTGGTTAAAGACCTTAAAGGACTAATTGGAGTATGAAACAATTATGTAAGGTGGATTAGGTAGTTGGTAAGGTACTCGCGAAAGAATCTCCATAAAACCCTTAATGGTTAATTTATTAAAAATGGTGGAGCCGAGAGTACTCGAGCGACTTAAGTAAACCGTTAAGCGCGAAAGCGAACATTAGGACTCTAAATGGTTAAAGTCTAGTTTCTTAAGCGACCGGGGTTTAATTCCGACTTATGTTGTTGTTCATAGGTTATCGGACCCACTCTAAGCGTAAGTCTATCCGGGAGCACTCAGGCAAGTATTCTATCCGTTATACTGTTGTTGTGATGTATACACTTGTATATGCATTATCTTGCGATAGATGCATGTTGGTTATTTAGCAAATTCTTGCGATATATTGTAGCATGTGATATGGTATATATGCATGCCTGTTTCATATTCTTGAAATATATATCTGTTGGTTCAGTTGATAATACCTATGCTAGAGGATAGCGGTATCTTGCATATACCCTTAGTATAGGGACCCAAAGATGAAAATATTTTCAAAAACCGGGAGTCGAGGATCCCGAGTAGATTTTATATATATGGATATGGATATTTATATATATATATATTTATATATATGTATGGTTATAGTTTTCTAAACTATTAATCGAATAAGGTTTATTCGATAACTTGAAACTTTATTTTATTATTAAATATTATTTCGAATATTATTCGAAGGCGTATGACTCCTTTATTTTATTTAATGAATATTATTTATAATATTCATTCGAGGTATTATGACTCAGCTTATTTTATTTATTGAATATTATTTGAATATTCATTTGAGGCGTATGACTCCTTTATTTTATTTAATGAATATTATTTATAATATTCATTCGAGGTATTATGACTCAGCTTATTTTATTTATTGAATATTATTTGAATATTCATTTGAGGATGTATGACTCCTTTATTTTATTTAATGAATATTATTTATAATATTCATTCGAGGTATTATGACTCAGCTTATTTTATTTATTGAATATTATTTGAATATTCATTTGAGGATCTATGACTCCGATTATTTGCTGAGATATATTCTTTATTTTATTAAAGAATAAGGTGTAAATAATCAAACTTATTTTCGATTATTCAAATAAAGATAATACTTTCATATAAGTATATCTTTGGTTATTTAATACTCGTTTCAAGTATAATTTTAATACTTCTACTTCAATTATTTTTATAAAGATTATTCTTTATGGAATATTATTAATTAATAATATTCAGATATTTTCTAATATTCTGGGGACTGATTTACTTCATTAAATCAGCCTTACTCCAAACACTCTTTAAAGTATTTTCGAGCCTTCAAAATGATTTTTAAAAGTCAGAGCGGATCCCAAAACTCATTTTTATATTTAAGATCTTCCTTTTTAAAGGGGATTTAAATACTCGCTCAAAACCTGGGGAATCCGGCTCTGTGGTGTATTTTATATTCGCAACGAGGTTGCAGATTTGGTAAATGAATTGATTACTTGCCCAACGTTCGGGAAGTAAGCCCATCTCATTGAGTCGGCATAAGCGACAGGCCGGGGGTACGGTCTATTATTGTGTAAGTGGCTGGGTGGCAGTCCATCAACGCGTGAGGGGCCGGGGTACGGTCTAGCGCGAGGTCCTAATGCGGCCAGGGTGATGACCGGTGAGGAATTCATCCATCTACAGTAGAAAAGGTTACTTATTGGTATCTTTGCCTGATCAGCGAGATATCGGGTTTATGCCAAAATTCTTTTCCTTTCCAAAATTCATTGGATGTTTCAAACTCTGTTCATACTTTACATAACAGAGGTTCCAGGAAATGTTTAAGAGATATATATATATGTGGATATATATATGTGGATATATATATATCGAGACTAAATAAAGTATCTCGTAACTTTATTTCATTCAATAATATTTCAAAGATTGAATCTATTCAAATCTTGTCTTGTAGTCTCATCTATGTGATGAACTTTTGAAACTGATTATAACTTGAACGGTGGTAGTTCAAGTAGTATTGGGAAAGATATAAGTATATTGGGGGTATTTGGTAACCTCATCTTTTAAACTTATATCTAATTAATAATTGTCTTATGAATGACAAAGATTTTCAGAAAAAACGTTGAGACAAGGTTAGATATATGAGATCACCTTGCAACGATATTTTTTTATACAGTTATACACTGGACTTTGTGTATATTATGCATGGAAGAGGACTTCCAATATTTTGAAAAGTATATATGTATATATACTGAATATTTTGCGACTTCATCGCATTAAGATATCAAACTTGGTTCATTTTTTTGACCAAGACTTTCATGAGTATTATGAGTAGGCTCATATATTATAAATCATTATACATATTATTTTGGTGGGCTTGCTGCTCACCCTTGCTTTATTTCTTCATCACACAACAACAGTTAGGAAAGATGGCCAGACTCCAGCAGACCCAGCGCAAGCGCGGGGGAAGCGTCCCGCGTCTTCCCGTTGATGTTGTAGCTGCTATAGCTGCAGAGGTAGATCTATTGTAGATCAGACCATCTACTTTTGAGAATCAATTATGTATAATTATAACTTGTGGCAGATAATGGCAATTAACTATAAATTTATCAAGTAATCATTTCGGGTTGTAATAACTTTTAAATTGTGGATTCAAAGACTTGTACTTATTTAAATTTCATCTCTGAGACTATAACGGGTTGTGGTGTATGTTAGTGTGGGGTCACAGCATAAGGTTATTTATTATTAATTAAGTGAAGTGATATTGTGGAAAGAAAGACCGTGACGACCCGGATCCCCGACCCCGGATCTGGGGGTGTTACAGAAATGGTATCATAGCTAAGCGTTATAAACCTCAGAGATGATGGGACGTTAAGATAATAAGTTAACTAGATAATAAGAACTCTTGCAAGTTCATAGTCGGGCTACCTAACGTAGCACTGACAGTTAAAACCCTTATGAGAACCCTTATAAATATCGTGATAGAAGCGTAGTTCGTTATCGTAGATGGTAGCGGGACTCTGAACCCTGAGGTTGAGGAGCAACAACGCGATGAAGTTTTATTACTAACCGGAGATCAGATTGTGGATCCAATAGAGCGTCCTAATGCAGGACCGGATGATGCTGATATTGAAGATGTAGCGGTTGAGGAGGTTGTCCTAGAAGGGATAGTTGTTGAGGAGGATCCCAAGGAGGATCCTGACAAGATTGGATAAAGGACCACTGATGAATTGATGACCATGGTTAGGTCGACTACCAGAGGTAGGATTGGTCGGTCACTACCGGAGGTTCGTTCAAGTTTGTAAAGATAGTAGCCCCTTTAACGCGGCTTACTCATAAGACTGAGAAGTTCGAATGGACAGAGAAATGCGAGAACAGCTTTCAAGAACTGAAGCAGAGGTTGGTGATGGCCCCTATGCTGGCGTTGCCGGATGGAAAAGGAGATTTTGTGATTTGTAAGTGACGCTTCGCATAAGGAATTAGGGTGCTTCTTAGCACAGCAAGATAATCGCGTCTGCGTCAAGACAATTAAGGTAATATGAAATTTGATATCACCGCCCATGAGCTTAGGCTCGTGGCAATAGTTTTACCCTAAAGATTGGAGGCACTACTTGTATGGAGAGAAGTGCAAGATTTACACAAACCATAGGAGCTCTAGTACCTTTTTACGTAGAAAGAGCTCAATATATGCCAGAGGAGGCAGTTAGAGCTAATCAAGAATAATGATTGGGAGATTCTTTATCATTCGGGGAAAGCCAATATGGTGGCTGATGCCCTTAGTAAAAAGGAGAGACTCAAGATGATAATGTCTTTTGGAGAGTTTATAAGAGATTTTGAGAAAATGGAAATAAAAGTGAAGGTAACCGGAGCCGGTACCGAAAAGCTGTTTGAGATTGCAATACAGCCCGAATTATTGGAAAGATCATATTGTGCCAGAAAAAGTTATGAATGAAGGCAGAGAGCCAACATTAGATAAAAGATTAATATCGAGAAAGATGGTAAGGGAATAATGAGGTATTCCTATAGAATTTGGGGTTCCAAATGTTTAAGAGCTTAAAGATGAAATCTTAGATGAAAGCTAGTTTGAGGAATAAGAGTTAGAGCAAACCCTGAATGTGATAGTCAGGGAGGACGCCATCAAGATAGAAGGAACCCATAACATAATGAAGTGGAAAATGAGGATTTTAACGTACAAGATAACCCCAAGTATGGGAGAAGGATGAAATATTCCATACTAAGGAAATGGAAAGTCGAGTAAGGAAAGGAGACCCGAGACGGTACTCCAATATGGCAATTCATGGACCTGTCTAAAGAGAACTTAGACTATTATCCCCAACCACCACCCTGAGGGGACAATGCGGCAGGAAATTCTTTCATGACCTTTAAAGCGTTAAGCTCTCAGAGTTCCAAGGAACAAGTTGACCTAGTCGAGGCAAGAGCCTGGCTAAAGGAAATATAGGAATCATTTGAGATTCTAAATGATTGACGAACCACAAAGGACTGTTTTTGTCACTTACCCTCCTAAGAGAGAGGCCACCCGCTGGTGAAAGACCAAGAAAGGTACGGAGCCAGAGGTTATGATAAACTGATTAAAGTTCAGCCAATTGTTTTCGGGAAAGTAATTCCCAAGGTTATGGAGAGAGTGTAAAAGCTTTAGAGCCAGAACAAAGGCAGACGAGTATGATGAATTGTGAATTTAAGTTGTAAAAGTTGTCAAGATTCGTTCTAAGGACACGAATCCGGAATGACGGATGTTTGAAATCAATGCTTATGTTGTGTTGGTTCATGAAATAATGATAAGAGAAAGGGAAATAAAAAGGGACTGAAGTGGAAAGGGATATAAAGGCAAAAGAGTTTGAGGTATGATAAGGGAGTCGGGTATGAGGAAACCCTAAAGACTCATAGCAATAGAAATAGAAAGTATGTAATCGTCAGGATGATGATGATCCACCATGAGTTAAAATTGATGGTTGAAGGCATAAGAGATACATATATTGTACCCCCTTTAAGTTGGGAGGATTCGAGGAAACCTTGAGATAATTCGAAGGATAAATAATGAGACGCGGATAGACTGAGGAGACAAGAAAGTAAGAAATCAGGAAAAAAAAATTTGGATGAAGGAAGTGACCTTCAATAATGTGAAATGTAAGACCGGTGGCTTGATACCCAGAAAGGGAGACGCCAGGTATGAGAGATATCCCAACATTGAGATGACTGTGGAGATAAACAACAAAAGTAAATAAGGAATTATTAAGAAGAGGTTCACGTTGAACATGACCAATATCTTCCAGAACATCCATGTTATCATTACCAAATCAGGAAAGAAAAGCGGATGACCATTGTTATCTTTTGGAGGCCATATGGATTGACCTCAATTTGAATAAGGATGTTATTATGAAGTTAGGTATAGACTATCGAGGTGGGAATGATTGAATAGGACACCCTTATCAGGGATATATGACTTGGGTTATCCATAGAAGGATGCAGGTACCTTTTAAAGGTGGAATTAAGGATAGAACATTGGTAACTTAAAATGAATCCTAGGGGACTGCATAAAGGTTGGCATGTCACCCTTAATAGGGACAGTATGAGTTTTGACAGGATGAATTGGAAAGGATTAAGGTAATAACAACCTTTAAGAATCAGTGGAGAATTTTTTTTCAGAAGTATATAGACAATGGTTCTAGTAGTAGTAAATGGTATTTTGATATGCCCTGTATCTAAGGAATACAGGAGGAACGATTCAAGGATAACCCTAGAGGTTTTATAAGGAAAAAGGTAATATTCAAAATTCTCAAGAATAGAAATGTTGATAAAGGAAATATGACGTAATTATATTGATGCCAAGTGAGGCACGTGTTAAACCACGAGAAGGTATGGATCGAACCAGTAATGGTCGAAATTGTTCAGGGCAATTAGGACTTAAGATAGAAGATGCTCTAAGTATAATTGAGAGTCAGTCATGACAGTGATTAACCTCTAAAGACTGAGGCAATAACTTATGGAAAAATGGTGATTTTTTTTTACTCATCAGATTTTAAGGAAAACTGTAACGCCCCAAATCCGGGGTCAAGATTTAGTGTTACTTAACCATTATTACATAAAGTAAAGAAATAAATAAATAACCCCTTGAGTCCGGATCTTTTACAGGTCATGGTATGAAACAAGAATCTAACCTTCTACAACTCACTTCAACTATAATACAAGTATATATACCTTTGAACTAATGCTCTTGTCACATTCTTCTAACACCTTCAACTTCTCGCAACGGAAACTTCTCTAACTTCTGCTGTCTATCAAGCTATTCACTTTAATCCTTATCTGTTTCTGGCAGAAATAAGAATTGACAAAGCAAGAGTGAGCCAAAAATGCCCAGCAAGTATATATTTTGAGTTTCAAGCATTAAAATCAAAGAAAACTTCCGGATAAAATCTCTGAAATATTTTAAAGAACGAAACACGAAATCATTTAAAGGATATACTTTATCAACTTAAAATCAATTTGATTTGCATTGCTATAAATCACATAGGACATAATGACATTTTATAAGAACTTCAGAGATCGCGTGTTTTCAAAATAGCTTCTGGTAACACTTCATACTTGAGCAACGAATGCGATAACTATTCATAGAACGACGTTCAAGAAATTCCTAAATATTCAGTATCCATCATTATCGACTAAGTTTCCATAGACTTAGCCTGCTAAACCAGCCTGATAAGGATGGGTTGAATAATTAAGAAGATCTCAATTCATTCAAGATTCTACTATCACTGAGCAACTAATGCTGCAGCAACAATGTGAACCTCGAATTTATTTTGAAACATTGTAATTTTTCCGAAACTGAGTGCTAAGAAAGAATAACTTTAATTCATAATCACATTTTTCTTTCAAGAAGGAATGCCATTAATGGCGAACAACAATAAATTGGACTGAACACTAGAAACCAACATATGCACTATAACCTGCTGATCAGTCAGGAGATAGTGCGGATCTATACCCAACTGCATAGACCCAACCAACATATGGGGCACCCAGGCAACTATGGCCTAAAGGGTCCGGTCCATCTCCGGCCCATAGGATCCAGCTCATCACTGGTCCTCATAATAATCATCCAGCCCGTAGAGTATTTTGATATCAAATCATTCTGATTTCAAAACATCCCAAATTAGGGTTCGCAAATAACCCGAACGAATGGGTATTTGCTCAAGAGAGCAATCGAATTATAGGAACAAGAATTTAAAAGAACTGGCATAATAAGAGTAATTGCAGCAAAATATAAAACAGTTAACTATTCTGAACTTAGAATAGGAGAGAATAAATATTTGCAGTATTTAAGGAGAAAGGTTAGGAATACTTGCAGTATTTAAAAGAAAGTTCGGGAATACTTGCATAAACAGAATTATTTAATTCAGCGATATGTTTATCGATTCTAAACTGAGAATAGGGAAAGCAATACTTGCATGATAAAATTTAAAATAAATATCACTTGAACAATAAGTGATGATAGAGATACTTGCCTCAATAAGCTTTAGCCGTTATTATTGGTTGACTTTGGTTCGACTTTGTCGTCCACCTGCTATTCTATTCTCAATACGATCCCAACATTCAGACCCTTTGGTTTGAACTTTGTTGATCTCGATGTCTAATTTTTCTAGATCATTCCTAGTCTGATGTCACGTCTCGGGTCTTCCGTCTAAAACCTACAGGGTTGAAATACCCTAATTCAGATAACCGCTTAAACTTAACATCAAATTGTCATCCTATTCTACCCATACGATTTCATAACCGAATTCATATTTTTATGTATTATCGAAATACTCATAGCAGTTATGGTTCACATCTTCGAAATTCGGTTCGGTATTTATTTTCAGAAAATACGTATACTCGTCGTTTTGAAAACAGGGTAATCGATTATTTATAAATTATCTTGTCTTAATCGCAGTCCAGTTCATATAATATAATTGTATATGATTATTCGACGTCTCCGATAATTATAGGTTACGTTCCTGTATTTTCGGAATTAATTTCCCGAAAATCGGGCAGCGTTTCCTTTGTTTATCGGCCTACCCGTCGAAATCAAATCGACGTCCATCCACAACAACAATCCAATCACAACAACAATCACAACATAATTTAATCCACAATCCAATTACCAAGTCCCAAACTCCGATTCGCTTAATTATTAATACTATTTGTATTTTACATTTTCATTCGTATTTTTTATTTTATTCCCATTTTCGTTTCACAACTAATTTACCAACTATTTTTATTTAATTAATAACGTAGGACTCAGATAGAAATCATCATCGCCCACCGTCGGCTCGCCGAGGCTCATCGCCGACGGCGATACAATTTGTGGGTACCCGAACAATATCGGGTTTCCAACGCAAATTCTATCGATTAATAAAATTCAATTTTTGTAAATACTGAATAATTTTCATCAGAAATAACCACAAGAAAATCAGAAATTCCGAAACCACTACCACGCGCATACACGCGCGGCTGTGGCCAAACAACCCGAAAACACAGCCTGAAAACATCAACAACAGGCGACATCAGACACACAAAAACTTTCCTTTAACTGATACAAGTACAAACACGTATGTATCTACTTATATATCAATTAAGCAGAAACGAAATCAAAGCAACCGGGACAAACCGGACACAGGCGGCGGCGGAAGAAACAGCGGGGAAACGAGGAGTTAAAAACGGACAGAGATAAGGAGGAGGGAGATAGAGGAGACAGAAGAGAGAGTAGATAGAGATTGAGAGAGATTCCGGCGAGAAAGACAGAGAGAGAGACGGGGGGGGGGTTGAAGAACAGGGAGGAAAGGGGGGGTTTTTATTTATTTATTTTTTTTTCCTTACTTGTTATAATTATCCTGACTCGTACCGCACTTACTGATTCCAACGAATAATTTACGAGTAGGAACAGCCCAAAAATTTATCAGAACAGATTTAAAATTCTCAATATAATTTAAAACTAATATTCTAAATTTTCATGATTTTTAAACCATTTTTAACTTGCCAATCATATCCGCATTTTAACGAATTAACGAATAATGCGGGAGTGAATAAAAGCCAGAAAATTACCGGAATAATTTTAAAATTCTCGAAATATTCTAAACTTAATAAAATATGTATCTCAAGATTTTTGAAGCATTCTGGAATTAAATACTGATTTTACAATTAAATAAAATCAGGAAATCATTTAAAATTAAATAATTAATAAAATATTGATTTCTAAATTTTATAAACCCCTAAAAATAATAAATAAAATTTTAAAACAATAAAATAATTTTAGAGACAATTTTAGCATTTTTAAGAATAAATATTCAATAAAATCGCTTTAAAATGAATTAAATGCATACAACTCGATAATTTATTATAAAATTAATCTTCGCGTCCAACAATTCACAAACAATTGATAATACAGCAACACATAGCTGACAGAACCATCACATATTTTATTTATTTAATAATTTGATAATTACATTTACAGATCGGTTCCAAAAATAGGTTACTTAGCCGCTAAGTAACTGAAAAGACGATACCATTTTAATACCAGAATTAGATAATTATCAAAACAGAGCTTCCTATAAAATTCTTTATACGAAATTAAGGTAATAATGTCTCGCCTTTTGAGAATAAGGGTTCTTATCGATATATAAAATGATTTGCGTATCGAAAATTTCATACCAGTACTCCTACAGGTCAAATCGTAACCCGGATCGAAAAAGTTAAAACACGGAAAATGTTCGGAATTACCAGATTAGGTTAGGAAGGAGTTTTCGGAAGAGTTTCGGGTTGTAAAAACGCAAAAACGATTGAAGTCGGACGATTCCCGGCTTTATAAAATAATTTTTATAATTAATCAGAAAATAATTAATAATTCATAAATCATCATAACATCATTTAACATTCCAAAAATTTTCCACAAAAATACCTTAATTATCTATGTTTTATTCTGCACATATTAAAATTAACATACTCGCATCTTATTACATACGAACATCCAAATATTAGTATCAAACACCAAATAATTCACCAAAATTCATATAATATTCACATAATAATCATATATTAATATAAATAATTACACGATATTTCCCGGATGTTACATCCTTCCCTCCTTAAAAGGATTCTGTCCTCAGAATCATGCTAAAGAACAAACACTGATACATTTTGAGTATCTACTTAAAATTTCTTAGGACTTACTACTCTAATCTCGTTTCAACGGTCTCCTGCCGTCATCAAATTTATCAGTTGCTTATGCAACTCCTAATTCAATCTTTTATTTCTCACATTGAGAGCTAAATTACTCTTCATAGTCATACATACATGAATGCTTTATAGATTTCTTATACCAGTGACAACAAGACCAACTCATCCACACTCACTCTATCTATCTCATTGCCTCAAAGGACTAACTTAATTCACACTAATCTTCTTCTCTTTCCACTTCTAATAGTTCGTGTTCATGAATTTTCTATTTTCACTGACTGTTCTATTCTACTTTTCATGTCTCCTTCTATTCGATTAGCCTGGCCTATGATCGTTTCTAATCGTATTCAAGAATCTTTAATCGGTTTCTTGCATTTCCTATTCGTCTGCACCCGATGTCCTAGGTTGATGACATCTGATGCTTCGGAATGTTCTACCTCTAATTTGGAAACTAAAAAGGAAAAATCTCGACAATTGCATCTACTCACCATCTGGTAGCATACTTTTATTTCTTCCAATCACTATCGAGTAGATTTATCGAGCGAGAATCTCTTATCTGAAGAAAGTACATTAATTTGGAATGGAATGAATCATAACTTTATTAAAAACCCGGTCTCTTGGTACTAATACTCATTTTGTTGTCCTATCAAATTAGATATCAATACGAACTTTGATACTCACAACGTTTCCTACTGAAGTTAACATCACTCATCTGCATTAATACCACCTTTGATATTTAACAACAAAGTAAGTATCAGCATAACCCAGAAGACGGATTAAAACTTATTCTTTAATTTCTAACTTTTCCAATTCTTTTAACCATTTCTCAACAATCTTACTGGTATTTACCCTTTTATTTCTATTTAAAACATCTATTCTTAAATGGACCTTTCCTGTTTAGAGTTAACCACACACCGGAGCTCATAATCAATTATAACCAGAATTCATATCTTTGAAGCTGAGAATCCAGCTGCTATTTCTCAATTCTTCACAAGCATATCTTCAGGCGTTTAACTTGGTCTTCCTCAGTCCTTGAATTAGCGAGGATGTTATCAATAAATACAATCACACTATCCCAATACTCCTGGTACATTGTGTTTACTTAATCTTCAAACTTACAATTTCTGATAATCGACGCGTAACCTCATATCTCCATTCTCTTTTCCATGACCGCTTTTGTGCACGGCGCAAAATACTCTTTATTTCATTATTCTTTTTACCTTTCTGAAGTTTTCCTTCACTTATTATCTCATCCCTATTAAGTTATACGATACCGGCTTTTGATATCAGCATGATTCTGTGCAGTCACTGACGAGAAATTCTTACCTCATTCCCTGAGGTAACCTTGGTAAATCATTTGTTCAAACCTCCGGGATTTCACTTTAATTTGAAAGAATTCTGACATGAGATTCATTGCAACTTTCTTCTTCAGCAGTTCGCAATCAATACCTTGGTCTAATCATTCCTGTTTACACGCATTCCTTGACTGAAATTCCATCTTTAATTATCGACATTTCACTTCATTTCCCAATCACTTCTGGCCCAACTGAAATTCATACCTTGCATAAATCTTGGATTATTTTATAAAATTTCTTTATCATCCTTTTGATTCCACTTCCTGTCTTGATTAGTTCTTCATTTTTATTATTTATTATCTCTCTTAAACATAACGATTTCTTAGTAATATTACTCTGTTTATTATTGGATAAGTCATTTCTGCAGTTCCCACTGGAATGAAGCCTTTTATCCGTACTATCTAAATTCTTACTAATAGAATTATCGAATTTCCTCGGTAGCTAGTTTCTTAACCTTGCTTGGCGTATCACAAATCGCGTGTTTGACTTCTCTTCATTGATTATCATCTCTTTTCCTGAGTTCACATGCGGACTTCATCAATCCCCGTCGTTTATTGGATGCCCGAATTTGTGAGCTTTCCATTATTCTGCAGCAACTTCTATTCAACTGCCATTCAAAAGAAGTGTACATTCAAATATTTTATTAATTCGTCATTCAATATGGGTATACGCTCAAGTTCTTCCTGGAACGCTATTGCAGATGAAATATTTTCTTGGCTTTATCTCATACCTTCAGGTCTTGAAATATTCTTCTTACTAGCATGAACCAATAACTTCTTATTCTTTTTATTCATCAAAAAGAGCATATTCTTCTGGATCACACCTTGCACCTGATTACAATATCATCATGCTAATTGAACTAGGCCTTTTTTTTAATTTACGTTAACGTCATTACTTTCCAAATTTCTTATTGCTTTGATTTCGGAGCTGGAAATCATGTTAGAGCTTGACTCAATCTAATTGGAATCGATTTCCATTTAACTAACCATTAGTTGGCAAAGTGGTTCAATCAACTCCTTTAAATGATCACTTAAACCAAGTGATAACTAGTTAACTGGAATCAAAGACCAATTACATAAAGTCAGTTTGGTCATAACAACTTTCTCAAGAACCGAGATCACAATTATTTGGAATACTGACGAGAACGACAATATACTTCTTTGTTCTTAACTATAGGGTAATTTCTGAAAATTTAGGCAGCACTTTCCCCCCTACACTATTTACTACCAGTCGGACTCAAGCCGACACCATCAATCAACCAAGTCATTCATAATCATATACGTCCACTTCCATCAACCAAATCATCAATTCCCACAATTCACCTTTAATCAGCATCTAACTAGTATAGCATATCTCTTTTAATTGGAATTGGATCTGAAACCCACAATGATTAATATAACCATACCTTTCTCAATTCTTTTAGAATATTACGAATTGTCCTTGATGAATTTAAGGTTTGATTTCATGATTCTGTTAATTTATTTTTGACCATTATTAATCGGTTTATCTTTTAATAACTGCACATGGTCTTCACTATTACCGTCACAATCTCGTAAAAACTCAACCGTTAGATTATTATTTCTTGAAAAATTTCACAATCGAGTCACCATTGCTTCATCTCTATTTATGGCTTCGCATCGAACTTCCGTTACTGACCCGGGTATGAGCATTGGATTCATCATCCCTTACTTACGCAAATTAGAAAATTTTACAATTTCTTGAAGAACACGTTCGAAGTTTGATTACATTTAAGATTTCTTCCATCTTGAGTCTTCACGAACAGTATCTTCCAGCGACGAAGGGATGTTTCACGTCGTAATTACATGTCTGGGTCATTGTTCGAAATTTCCTTGATCTTTGATTATCATCCCGATACTTGTTTGCAGCGTCTGACGCACATAACTTTGCTTCCTTATTTTGTAATAAATGTACGATTCACTAACCATTCATTTCGCGTCGAAATCCTCTAGTTTGAAGTGTATTATTTATCAACTTGCAATCATATTCTTCTTTGACACGTAATTCTACCTGTCGCACTGACTATTCTATTTCTTTTGGAATCGTCAAAGAACAGACTCGATGCAAGAGGAGAGTTTGTAAACATGATTTTGATTGAAAAACGGAATAAGGAATAACAATGCGACAACTGGTTGAAGGAAGAAAAATGAGTGAAGGATGAGACAACCATATTCGTACTCAAGATGGCCAGTCTTTCATACTATATGGCATACAGCACATGATTAGGTGGCGTCCCACCCGACTCTTCGTCATTTCGACAAAGCGTCATATCATAACACTGTGGTCTCAATCAGGAATCAATTGTTTGAGAAGAGAAACAATTCAGAAGGGACACAAGAATGTTCTTTCGTTTCTGCCTCATATGATTTATTAACAGAAGAAGCTCATACATATTCAAACTCGAGAAGAATATATGCTATCGTATTTAGAAGAAAGAATATCAATGCCGATCACCTTCCACGCTTCACTTACGTATGCCTTCAGGATCGTGCGGACACAGGTTTACGATTCAAGTCACATCACTGCTTTGAAATGCTTCCTGGAAATGCCTTCACATCAACTACTTCAATAATTTAATCTTAATCGCATCATTCCGAAGTTAAAATCACGGCTTCAGATTGCATTTATATAGTGTAAAATACCCATCGATCACGCAATGCCTCAATTTCGTCGATAATAATACGATTCTTCTCCAATCATCTGGAAGATTCTGCCATTTCCTTCAATCATCCTCCGTCCATTCGAATCACGAATCTCGTTAAATTTTAATAATTTTATCAACTGGATAAATAATATTTTAACATGTTGTTTCAATTATTGATATTATTAAACCAAATTTACCTTTATTTTTCACAGAAAACTTTAAACCTTCTTCCTGCTGATGGGTCTATTTGGCCCTTGGAATAACTACACTGAGTCTAATTCCATTCTTCTTTTTAGATCATTTTCTGTTTATAATAACAAGAACATAAGTAGTAATTTGACAACCAATTTGTAAAACTCATTTCATGCAAAAATCTTCTGAAAGTTGATGAAGAAAATCTTTTCCGAAATCTAATTTTAAAGTTTTTTTTTTTTTTTTAAAATCAAATATTTGGTCGTCATTACTATATAAGTTACTTGTTATCTTCCTGATTTACCAATAAAATGTCTAATTAAAAGAATGTCCATATAAGGTCTCTCTACTTTGGTACTTCTTCCACTTTTCCTTGGATTATACATGCACTTATTAGCCGACGAAACTCCATTCACCGTTATATGCCATTTTATTCCTAACTTGGACCCAACGCTGACGTCTGCCATTGTCCTTCATATTCTTGTCGTCATCCTTGACGTTATGCTTACAACCACGCACGCGATCGATGTTCTGTGTGTAGATAAGGTTGCATCTTCTTGCAAATCTTATCTATACCTAGTAAGTTAAATATCATTCCTCGCGCAGCTCCCGATAAGTGATAAGAATCTTCTCGCAACGGTGGTGCCTTCGAAATGCGCAACATCATTTCTTCATCAGCTTCCATCAACTGGTGGCCTTTGACGTGGAACTCGTCCTAATACCTAAGTTAAATCGTGGCTTCTCTTACACAAATTCTCACAAGAATAGATCGCATATTTTTCAAAACCATGTGAAAAGTAGGGTAACATACCCAGTCTCCGTCGATCCGTCGATTTCTCATTATTGTATGATCTGAGGTTTCAATATACCTATGATGTTGTGATATTCGCCTTACACTTTCTCATCAATCCTATCTTACCAACTCCTTATCGGATCTGCTAACCCTAATTCGCACTCAACTCAATTTGTCCTGAATATGTCTAGGGACTTTCCTATCTTGTACGACCTATCATGTCTATCCTACTCTCACCTATTCTTATTTCAGTGACCAATAACCTGCAGCTCTGATACCAAACTGTAACGCCCCAAATCCGGGGTCAAGATTTAGTGTTACTTAACCATTATTACATAAAGTAAAGAAATAAATAAATAACCCCTTGAGTCCGGATCTTTTACAGGTCATGGTATGAAACAAGAATCTAACCTTCTACAACTCACTTCAACTATAATACAAGTATATATACCTTTGAACTAATGCTCTTGTCACATTCTTCTAACACCTTCAACTTCTCGCAACGGAAACTTCTCTAACTTCTGCTGTCTATCAAAGCTATTCACTTTAATCCTTATCTGTTTCTGGCAGAAATAAGAATTGACAAAGCAAGAGTGAGCCAAAAATGCCCAGCAAGTATATATTTTGAGTTTCAAGCATTAAAATCAAAGAAAACTTCCGGATAAAATCTCTGAAATATTTTAAAGAACGAAACACGAAATCATTTAAAGGATATACTTTATCAACTTAAAATCAATTTGATTTGCATTGCTATAAATCACATAGGACATAATGACATTTTATAAGAACTTCAGAGATCGCGTGTTTTCAAAATAGCTTCTGGTAACACTTCATACTTGAGCAACGAATGCGATAACTATTCATAGAACGACGTTCAAGAAATTCCTAAATATTCAGTATCCATCATTATCGACTAAGTTTCCATAGACTTAGCCTGCTAAACCAGCCTGATAAGGATGGGTTGAATAATTAAGAAGATCTCAATTCATTCAAGATTCTAACTATCACTGAGCAACTAATGCTGCAGCAACAATGTGAACCTCGAATTTATTTTGAAACATTGTAATTTTTCCGAAACTGAGTGCTAAGAAAGAATAACTTTAATTCATAATCACATTTTTCTTTCAAGAAGGAATGCCATTAATGGCGAACAACAATAAATTGGACTGAACACTAGAAACCAACATATGCACTATAACCTGCTGATCAGTCAGGAGATAGTGCGGATCTATACCCAACTGCATAGACCCAACCAACATATGGGGCACCCAGGCAACTATGGCCTAAAGGGTCCGGTCCATCTCCGGCCCATAGGATCCAGCTCATCACTGGTCCTCATAATAATCATCCAGCCCGTAGAGTATTTTGATATCAAATCATTCTGATTTCAAAACATCCCAAATTAGGGTTCGCAAATAACCCGAACGAATGGGTATTTGCTCAAGAGAGCAATCGAATTATAGGAACAAGAATTTAAAAGAACTGGCATAATAAGAGTAATTGCAGCAAAATATAAAACAGTTAACTATTCTGAACTTAGAATAGGAGAGAATAAATATTTGCAGTATTTAAGGAGAAAGGTTAGGAATACTTGCAGTATTTAAAAGAAAGTTCGGGAATACTTGCATAAACAGAATTATTTAATTCAGCGATATGTTTATCGATTCTAAACTGAGAATAGGGAAAGCAATACTTGCATGATAAAATTTAAAATAAATATCACTTGAACAATAAGTGATGATAGAGATACTTGCCTCAATAAGCTTTAGCCGTTATTATTGGTTGACTTTGGTTCGACTTTGTCGTCCACCTGCTATTCTATTCTCAATACGATCCCAACATTCAGACCCTTTGGTTTGAACTTTGTTGATCTCGATGTCTAATTTTTCTAGATCATTCCTAGTCTGATGTCACGTCTCGGGTCTTCCGTCTAAAACCTACAGGGTTGAAATACCCTAATTCAGATAACCGCTTAAACTTAACATCAAATTGTCATCCTATTCTACCCATACGATTTCATAACCGAATTCATATTTTTATGTATTATCGAAATACTCATAGCAGTTATGGTTCACATCTTCGAAATTCGGTTCGGTATTTATTTTCAGAAAATACGTATACTCGTCGTTTTGAAAACAGGGTAATCGATTATTTATAAATTATCTTGTCTTAATCGCAGTCCAGTTCATATAATATAATTGTATATGATTATTCGACGTCTCCGATAATTATAGGTTACGTTCCTGTATTTTCGGAATTAATTTCCCGAAAATCGGGCAGCGTTTCCTTTGTTTATCGGCCTACCCGTCGAAATCAAATCGACGTCCATCCACAACAACAATCCAATCACAACAACAATCACAACATAATTTAATCCACAATCCAATTACCAAGTCCCAAACTCCGATTCGCTTAATTATTAATACTATTTGTATTTTACATTTTCATTCGTATTTTTTATTTTATTCCCATTTTCGTTTCACAACTAATTTACCAACTATTTTTATTTAATTAATAACGTAGGACTCAGATAGAAATCATCATCGCCCACCGTCGGCTCGCCGAGGCTCATCGCCGACGGCGATACAATTTGTGGGTACCCGAACAATATCGGGTTTCCAACGCAAATTCTATCGATTAATAAAATTCAATTTTTGTAAATACTGAATAATTTTCATCAGAAATAACCACAAGAAAATCAGAAATTCCGAAACCACTACCACGCGCATACACGCGCGGCTGTGGCCAAACAACCCGAAAACACAGCCTGAAAACATCAACAACAGGCGACATCAGACACACAAAAACTTTCCTTCAACTGATACAAGTACAAACACGTATGTATCTACTTATATATCAATTAAGCAGAAACGAAATCAAAGCAACCGGGACAAACCGGACACAGGCGGCGGCGGAAGAAACAGCGGGGAAACGAGGAGTTAAAAACGGACAGAGATAAGGAGGAGGGAGATAGAGGAGACAGAAGAGAGAGTAGATAGAGATTGAGAGAGATTCCGGCGAGAAAGACAGAGAGAGAGACGGGGGGGGGGGGTTGAAGAACAGGGAGGAAAGGGGGGGTTTTTATTTATTTATTTTTTTTTCCTTACTTGTTATAATTATCCTGACTCGTACCGCACTTACTGATTCCAACGAATAATTTACGAGTAGGAACAGCCCAAAAATTTATCAGAACAGATTTAAAATTCTCAATATAATTTAAAACTAATATTCTAAATTTTCATGATTTTTAAACCATTTTTAACTTGCCAATCATATCCGCATTTTAACGAATTAACGAATAAATGCGGGAGTGAATAAAAGCCAGAAAATTACCGGAATAATTTTAAAATTCTCGAAATATTCTAAACTTAATAAAATATGTATCTCAAGATTTTTGAAGCATTCTGGAATTAAATACTGATTTTACAATTAAATAAAATCAGGAAATCATTTAAAATTAAATAATTAATAAAATATTGATTTCTAAATTTTATAAACCCCTAAAAATAATAAATAAAATTTTAAAACAATAAAATAATTTTAGAGACAATTTTAGCATTTTTAAGAATAAATATTCAATAAAATCGCTTTAAAATGAATTAAATGCATACAACTCGATAATTTATTATAAAATTAATCTTCGCGTCCAACAATTCACAAACAATTGATAATACAGCAACACATAGCTGACAGAACCATCACATATTTTATTTATTTAATAATTTGATAATTACATTTACAGATCGGTTCCAAAAATAGGTTACTTAGCCGCTAAGTAACTGAAAAGACGATACCATTTTAATACCAGAATTAGATAATTATCAAAACAGAGCTTCCTATAAAATTCTTTATACGAAATTAAGGTAATAATGTCTCGCCTTTTGAGAATAAGGGTTCTTATCGATATATAAAATGATTTGCGTATCGAAAATTTCATACCAGTACTCCTACAGGTCAAATCGTAACCCGGATCGAAAAAGTTAAAACACGGAAAATGTTCGGAATTACCAGATTAGGTTAGGAAGGAGTTTTCGGAAGAGTTTCGGGTTGTAAAAACGCAAAAACGATTGAAGTCGGACGATTCCCGGCTTTATAAAATAATTTTTATAATTAATCAGAAAATAATTAATAATTCATAAATCATCATAACATCATTTAACATTCCAAAAATTTTCCACAAAAATACCTTAATTATCTATGTTTTATTCTGCACATATTAAAATTAACATACTCGCATCTTATTACATACGAACATCCAAATATTAGTATCAAACACCAAATAATTCACCAAAATTCATATAATATTCACATAATAATCATATATTAATATAAATAATTACACGATATTTCCCGGATGTTACAAAAACATCTTCACATAAGCTGTGATTGAAATGAGGTAGAAAATTATTTGGAGGTGGTTAAAATGACATTGACTATAAGGAAATTGTACTATCAGGAAAGGCCAAAGAGGTGGCCGACACTTTAAAGGTAAGTGGATAATTATAGGCGCGTGTGCCAAAAGAATACAGTGATGATGGTTAAAAAAAATGTGAAGGTTGAATTATGGTTTGGAAGATTGACATTCCTTCTGATGACTGTGCAATACCCAACCGTAATAGTAGTTGGTAAAGGTTTAATTCATGTAATCGCCATGAACGGGCTATCTATCTTAGAAGGTCCTATCTTGAGATAAGCCAGGACCATGTTTCAAAAAGGACTAGATGAACCCTTGAGTTAAGTCTTCTATTTAAGGCATATGATTAAGAATGGTATTAACCTGCTATCATTGCTTTGATTGAAACTCTTCTGCAATTTTATCTGCTTCATGTCATGAAAGTACGTCAGAGTTTGGAGTGTTCTTCATGAATTGTGATTGGTGGTTATGTTAACTCCTTAGGAGAATTTGATACAACATGTATAGACTCCGTATGGTTAGATATTAAGATTTTATGGAAAAATGAATGACTACAGTGGGTCAGTGGTGGACCATAGTAAGGCAGCAATGATTCTGCGAGTAGTGAGCTGATTACAACCATGAGAGTTGTATTGGAATGGGTGTTGAGATTGAGTACCACTAATCGGGTCGTGGTAGTGTATAAGTTATCATTGATAGACTAATTAAGTAGAGTATCTACCTAGTGAATTATTATTCTTTCTTATCAATAGAGAGTCGTATTATTATACGAGGAAGGTTGCGGTGCAAGCATAGAATTCTAGTAGCGATGATGTATAGAATGAGATCCCAGATTCGATTTTCGATGTCGAGGGAGTTTCAAAGGTGATTGTGTTTAAACTCGAGGAAGAGCATGGGTCCATAGAATGATGGACGGAATAGAAATATTTAGGCATGGGAAATACGATGCTATAATACTTGATGCTGATATAAATACGTTTATGTTTTGTTCTCCTATGACAAACCTCTATAATTCAGAGGTAGGTTCCAAGCCAGATATTTTGTGGCAGTATATATATATATATTTTTTTATATACAATTCTCTTCAATTTGTTCTTTTCTCTTCTTTTCATTTCATGTAAGCTGAGAAGAACAACCCTTCCAGAAGGGGAGGTATTGCCGAATGACTATCTATCTGTGTGATAGAAGCCTAGTAGGATACCATCTATTGTTTAATTGCTTGTCAAGTACTAAAGGCTGGCCACCTTCTGTACTAACTATGCGATATAACAAGTGTTCATGATCTTAGTGATCTCTCAACAAATTCCTTTACTTCTATTTGATTGATCAAATTTTGGAAAATAGAAACAACTGAAAAAGGAGTAATAAAGTGGTGGTAGTATGCGGAATGGGACACGTTCGTGATACTAAGGTTGACGTGGTTATTAAAAGGTTATATTACGCTAACGAGCAAAAGTATAACCAGTATAATATTAGGAACGGAAGGTGATAGCGATTACGAACTGGAAAAGAATGGGTATTGAGAAGTAAGAGCTCTAATGATTGGAAGCTATGATAAGAGTCTGTGTAATAGACTTGAAAGAATTTGGAATGATCACTTAATTCGGATTGAGTTATCTTACGACAATAGATCATATGTCATTATCGAGATGTCGCCTTATGAGATCCTTGAAGGAAGACAATGTCGATCTCCCTTATGTTAGGATGAAGTTGTAGAGCGCAAGATGCTCGGACCCCCAGTAGTCCAAAGGACCAAGGGTATGATAGATCTAATCAGAGGACGGCTGGTAGTAGCCCAAGATGGACATGATAAGTATGTTGATTTGACACGAAAGGATAAAGAGTATGAAATAGGGGACCTATAATGTTATAGGTATCCCTTGGAAAGGATTGATGAGGTTCGGAAAGAAAGGAAAGCTAAGTCTACAATTTGTTGGACCCTTGGATATATTAAGATGTTTGGGAGGTTAGCATATGAGCTAGCCTTACCCCCGAACCTGCAACAAGTTCGTAACGTGTTTCACGTATCAATGTTAAGGAAGTGAAATTCAGATACCAGATAAATAGAGGCATATGAGCGCATAGATATGTAACCCGACGTAACCTATATGGAGCAACCAGGAAGGGTTATAGAGTGAAAAGGGAACAAGTGCTTTGGAGAAGGGTTATCAAACTATTCAGAGTTTGATGGAAGAACCACAATGTGGGAAAATTTACTTGAAAGTTAGAAAATGTAATGCTAAGAAAGTATCCCCATTTGTTTTCTATCTGATTCCGGGACGGAATCCTTTTAAGGAGGGGAGACTGTAATAACCCCAATTTTTGAGAAATTTTGAAACCCTTATGAATAGTGTTTTTGCTGAACGAGAAAACTTTTCATGCCATACTATGTAGGGGTTCTGATATGGATATTCTGAGATTTTATTAGTACTTTATATGGGATATAAGTGTATGTAAAGATCGTCAGAATCCAATTCCGAACACTTTGATTTTTCCCGGAAATCCACTAGATACGGAGAGAATTGAGTATAAGGTAACAGGATAAAAAGGATTTAAATTAAAGGATTATAAGAGAGGATCATAAAAGGAATACAATGTATTGAGAAAGGTTAAGGGAACCTAAGTAATAAGATCCCGGGTATGATCCTTCAAACGATAAATGAAAACGAAAGTTAAGCGAACCGTATAACAGATCAGCGGTCATTAGGCAAACAATTAGGAAGTTAAGCAAAGGGATTAGAGGAAGTGATGTCACCCAACCAATGAGAAGAGGACAAGGAAGGGAGGATGACATAGCAATGTGATGTAAGCATGACATAGGGAAGGAGGAGATGTGGTGGAATATTAACCACACAAAACCAAGGGCAACTAGGTAATTCACTAAAGCAAACAACAAAAATCAACCAACCAAGCAAATCATTTCATTTTCATCAAACAAAACACAAAATTCTCTCTTCTTCTTCCTCATGCTCTCGGGTGGTTTTTTAAGAAATGGGAAGTCCAAGCTCCTCCACTTGTTATTTTCCAAGGTAATTATCCTAGCTCCTCCTAGTTAAGTTACATACTTCCTATAAGTTTAAGCTTCTAATTCCAAGCCAATCTTTTTCTATAAATCATCAAAGAAGATGGTGAATAGTGTTTTCAAGAACTAAAATTTGTGTTCTTGAAGTTTTGTTTAGATTAAGCTTGGTTAAGGGCTTTAAAGGTGATTCCAAGCCATCCTCTTGATTCTCCACTCTCCAAGGAAGGTATAAACTACAAACCCTAGCTTTAGTTTTGAGTATTTAGGAATGGTTATGAGTAGTATAGTATATGTGAAGTATGAAACTTGTTTGTTTAAGAGTTTGGGTTGGAATGGTGGTGATTGATTTGTTGAAATCTTAAGATTTGGTTAAAGAATGTAGTATAGTTTAAATTCAAGTTTTAGGAGTAAGTAAATGGATTATAATGAGTTGGTTTGGGGCTGTTGTAATGTATTTTGGATGGAGTTTGGATTGGGTTATGAATTGGGGTTGGATTGTGGTTGTTTTGAGTTGGTTTAAATTTGGGAAATCGCGTAAACATAGCCGTCGTAATGTCCGATTTACCGTAGACTGTTTTTGTTCTTAACATCAGAACCCTTGAACTCACTGCTAGGTTTTGACCATTGTCATGTTTAGATAGTTCATGTTACGAGCTTCGTTTCGATATGTGGTTCGTTTGATTCCGATGAACGGTTTAGGAGAAACGACCGTTTCAAGTAACGGCGTTTCGCGAACGAAACTTTTTCCCCTCGCCTTACTTTGAAACCTTGGTTAAAGACCTTAAAGGACTAATTGGAGTATGAAACAATTATGTAAGGTGGATTAGGTAGTTGGTAAGGTACTCGCGAAAGAATCTCCATAAAACCCTTAATGGTTAATTTATTAAAAATGGTGGAGCCGAGAGTACTCGAGCGACTTAAGTAAACCGTTAAGCGCGAAAGCGAACATTAGGACTCTAAATGGTTAAAGTCTAGTTTCTTAAGCGACCGGGGTTTAATTCCGACTTATGTGTTGTTCATAGGTTATCGGACCCACTCTAAGCGTAAGTCTATCCGGGAGCACTCAGGCAAGTATTCTATCCGTTATACTGTTGTTGTGATGTATACACTTGTATATGCATTATCTTGCGATAGATGCATGTTGGTTATTTAGCAAATTCTTGCGATATATTGTAGCATGTGATATGGTATATATGCATGCCTGTTTCATATTCTTGAAATATATATCTGTTGGTTCAGTTGATAATACCTATGCTAGAGGATAGCGGTATCTTGCATATACCCTTAGTATAGGGACCCAAAGGTGAAAATATTTTCAAAAACCGGGAGTCGAGGATCCCGAGTAGATTTTATATATATGGATATGGATATTTATATATATATATATTTATATATATGTATGGTTATAGTTTTCCAAACTATTAATCGAATAAGGTTTATTCGATAACTTGAAACTTTATTTTATTATTAAATATTATTTCGAATATTATTCGAAGGCGTATGACTCCTTTATTTTATTTAATGAATATTATTTATAATATTCATTCGAGGTATTATGACTCAGCTTATTTTATTTATTGAATATTATTTGAATATTCATTTGAGGCGTATGACTCCTTTATTTTATTTAATGAATATTATTTATAATATTCATTCGAGGTATTATGACTCAGCTTATTTTATTTATTGAATATTATTTTAATATTCATTTGAGGATGTATGACTCCTTTATTTTATTTAATGAATATTATTTATAATATTCATTCGAGGTATTATGACTCAGCTTATTTTATTTATTGAATATTATTTGAATATTCATTTGAGGATCTATGACTCCGATTATTTGCTGAGATATATTCTTTATTTTATTAAAGAATAAGGTGTAAATAATCAAACTTATTTTCGATTATTCAAATAAAGATAATACTTTCATATAAGTATATCTTTGGTTATTTAATACTCGTTTCAAGTATAAATTTTAATACTTCTACTTCAATTATTTTTATAAAGATTATTCTTTATGGGAATATTATTTAATTAATAATATTCAGATATTTTCTAATATTCTGGGGACTGATTTACTTCATTAAATCAGCCTTACTCCAAACACTCTTTAAAGTGTTTTCGAGCCTTCAAAATGATTTTTAAAAGTCAGAGCGAATCCCAAAACTCATTTTTATATTTAAGATCTTCCTTTTTAAAGGGGATTTAAATACTCGCTCAAAACCTGGGGAATCCGGCTCTGTGGTGTATTTTATATTCGCAACGAGGTTGCAGATTTGGTAAATGAATTGATTACTTGCCCAACGTTCGGGAAGTAAGCCCATCTCATTGAGTCGGCATAAGCGACAGGCCGGGGTACGGTCTATTATTGTGTAAGTGGCTGGGTGGCAGTCCATCAACGCGTGAGGGGCCGGGGTACGGTCTAGCGCGAGGTCCTAATGCGGCCAGGGTGATGACCGGTGAGGAATTCATCCATCTACAGTAGAAAAGGTTACTTATGGTATCTTTGCCTGATCAGCGAGATATCGGGTTTATGCCAAAATTCTTTTCCTTTCCAAAATTCATTGGATGTTTCAAACTCTGTTCATACATTACATAACAGAGGTTCCAGGAAAGGTTTAAGAGATAATATATATGTGGATATATAGTATATATATATCGAGACTAAATAAAGTATCTCGTAACTTTATTTCATTCAATAATATTTCAAAGATTGAATCTATTCAAATCTTGTCTTGTAGTCTCATCTATGTGATGAACTTTTGAAACTGATTATAACTTGAACGGTGGTAGTTCAAGTAGTATTGGGAAAGATATAAGTATATTGGGGTATTTGGTAACCTCATCTTTTAAACTTATATCTAATTAATAATTGTCTTATGAATGACAAAGATTTTCAGAAAAACGTTGAGACAAGGTTAGATATATGAGATCACCTTGCAACGATATTTTTTATACAGTTATACACTGGGACTTTGTGTATATTATGCATGGAAGAGGACTTCCAATATTTTGAAAAGTATATATGTATATATACTGAATATTTTGCGACTTCATCGCATTAAGATATCAAACTTGGTTCATTTTTTTGACCAAGACTTTCATGAGTATTATGAGTAGGCTCATATATTGTAAATCATTATACATATTATTTTGGTGGGCTTGCTGCTCACCCTTGCTTTATTTCTTCATCACACAACAACAGTTAGGAAAGATGGCCAGACTCCAGCAGACCCAGCGCAAGCGCGTGGGAAGCGTCCCGCGTCTTCCCGTTGATGTTGTAGCTGCTATAGCTGCAGAGGTAGATCTATTGTAGATCAGACCATCTACTTTTGAGAATCAATTATGTATAATTATAACTTGTGGCAGATAATGGCAATTAACTATAAATTTATCAAGTAATCATTTCGGGTTGTAATAACTTTTAAATTGTGGATTCAAAGACTTGTACTTATTTAAATTTCATCTCTGAGACTATAACGGGTTGTGGTGTATGTTAGTGTGGGGTCACAGCATAAGGTTATTTATTATTAATTAAGTGAAGTGATATTGTGGAAAGAAAGACCGTGACGACCCGGATCCCCGACCCCGGATCTGGGGGTGTTACAGAAATGGTATCAGAGCTAAGCGTTATAAACCTCAGAGATGATGGGACGTTAAGATAATAAGTTAACTAAGATAATAAGAACTCTTGCCAAGTTCATAGTCGGGCTACCTAACGTAGCACTGACAGTTAAAACCCTTATGGGAACCCTTATAAATATCGTGATAGAAGCGTAGTTCGTTATCGTAGATGGTAGCGGGACTCCGAACCCTGAGGTTGAGGAGCAAACGCGATGAGTTTTATTACTAACCGGAGATCAGATTGTGGATCCAATAGAGCGTCCTAATGCAGGACCGGATGATGCTGATATTGAAGATGTAGCGGTTGAGGAGGTTGTCCTAGAAGGGATAGTTGTTGAGGAGGATCCCAAGGAGGATCCTGACAAGATTGGATAAAGGACCACTGATGAATTGATGACCATGGTTAGGTCGACTACCAGAGGTAGGATTGGTCGGTCACTACCGGAGGTTCGTTCAAGTTTGTAAAGATAGTAGCCCCTTTAACGCGGCTTACTCGTAAGACTGAGAAGTTCGAATGGACAGAGAAATGCGAGAACAGCTTTCAAGAACTGAAGCAGAGGTTGGTGATGGCCCCTATGCTGGCGTTGCCGGATGGAAAAGGAGATTTTGTGATTTGTAAGTGACGCTTCGCATAAGGAATTAGGGTGCTTCTTAGCACAGCAAGATAATCGCGTCTGCGTCAAGACAATTAAGGTAATATGAAATTTGATATCACCGCCCATGAGCTTAGGCTCGTGGCAATAGTTTTACCCTAAAGATTGGAGGCACTACTTGTATGGAGAGAAGTGCAAGATTTACACAAACCATAGGAGCTCTAGTACCTTTTTACGTAGAAAGAGCTCAATATATGCCAGAGGAGGCAGTTAGAGCTAATCAAGAATAATGATTGGGAGATTCTTTATCATTCGGGGAAAGCCAATATGGTGGCTGATGCCCTTAGTAAAAAGGAGAGACTCAAGATGATAATGTCTTTTGGAGAGTTTATAAGAGATTTTGAGAAAATGGAAATAAAAGTGAAGGTAACCGGAGCCGGTACCGAAAAGCTGTTTGAGATTGCAATACAGCCCGAATTATTGGAAAAGATCATATTGTGCCAGAAAAAGTTATGAATGAAGGCAGAGAGCCAACAATTAGATAAAAGATTAATATCGAGAAAGATGGTAAGGGAATAATGAGGTATTCCTATAGAATTTGGGGTTCCAAATGTTTAAGAGCTTAAAGATGAAATCTTAGATGAAAGCTAGTTTGAGGAATAAGAGTTAGAGCAAACCCTGAATGTGATAGTCAGGGAGGACGCCATCAAGATAGAAGGAACCCATAACATAATGAAGTGGAAAATGAGGATTTTAACGTACAAGATAACCCCAAGTATGGGAGAAGGATGAAACATTCCATACTAAGGAAATGGAAAGTCGAGTAAGGAAAGGAGACCCGAGACGGTACTCCAATATGGCAATTCATGGACCTGTCTAAAGAGAACTTAGACTATTATCCCCAACCACCACCCTGAGGGGACAATGCGGCAGGAAATTCTTTCATGACCTTTAAAGCGTTAAGCTCTCAGAGTTCCAAGGAACAAGTTGACCTAGTCGAGGCAAGAGCCTGGCTAAAGGAAATATAGGAATCATTTGAGATTCTAAATGATTGACGAACCACAAAGGACTGTTTTTGTCACTTACCCTCCTAAGAGAGAGGCCACCCGCTGGTGAAAGACCAAGAAAGGTACGGAGCCAGAGGTTATGATAAACTGATTAAAGTTCAGCCAATTGTTTTCGGGAAAGTAATTCCCAAGGTTATGGAGAGAGTGTAAAAGCTTTAGAGCCAGAACAAAGGCAGACGAGTATGATGAATTGTGAATTTAAGTTGTAAAAGTTGTCAAGATTCGTTCTAAGGACACGAATCCGGAATGACGGGATGTTTGAAATCAATGCTTATGTTGTGTTGGTTCATGAAATAATGATAAGAGAAAGGGAAATAAAAAGGGACTGAAGTGGAAAGGATATAAAGGCAAAAGAGTTTGAGGTATGATAAGGGAGTCGGGTATGAGGAAACCCTAAAGACTCATAGCAATAGAAATAGAAAAGTATGTAATCGTCAGGATGATGATGATCCACCATGAGTTAAAATTGATGGTTGAAGGCATAAGAGATACATATATTGTACCCCCTTTAAGTTGGGAGGATTCGAGGAAACCTTGAGATAATTCGAAGGATAAATAATGAGACGCGGATAGACTGAGGAGACAAGAAAGTAAGAAATCAGGAAAAAAAAATTTGGATGAAGGAAGTGACCTTCAATAATGTGAAATGTAAGACCGGTGGCTCGATACCCAGAAAGGGAGACGCCAGGTATGAGAGATATCCCAACATTGAGATGACTGTGGAGATAAACAACAAAAGTAAATAAGGAATTATTAAGAAGAGGTTCACGTTGAACATGACCAATATCTTCCAGAACATCCATGTTATCATTACCAAATCAGGAAAGAAAAGCGGATGACCATTGTTATCTTTTGGAGGCCATATGGATTGACCTCAATTTGAATAAGGATGTTATTATGAAGTTAGGTATAGACTATCGAGGTGGGAATGATTGAATAGGACACCCTTATCAGGGATATATGACTTGGGTTATCCATAGAAGGATGCAGGTACCTTTTAAAGGTGGAATTAAGGATAGAACATTGGTAACTTAAAATGAATCCTAGGGGACTGCATAAAGGTTGGCATGTCACCCTTAATAGGGACAGTATGAGTTTTGACAGGATGAATTGGAAAGGATTAAGGTAATAACAACCTTTAAGAATCAGTGGAGAATTTTTTTCAGAAGTATATAGACAATGGTTCTAGTAGTAGTAAATGGTATTTTGATATGCCCTGTATCTAAGGAATACAGGAGGAACGATTCAAGGATAACCCTAGAGGTTTTATAAGGAAAAAGGTAATATTCAAAATTCTCAAGAATAGAAATGTTGATAAAGGAAATATGACGTAATTATATTGATGCCAAGTGAGGCACGTGTTAAACCACGAGAAGGTATGGATCGAACCAGTAATGGTCGAAATTGTTCAGGGCAATTAGGACTTAAGATAGAAGATGCTCTAAGTATAATTGAGAGTCAGTCATGACAGTGATTAACCTCTAAAGACTGAGGCAATAACTTATGGAAAAATGGTGATTTTTTTTTACTCATCAGATTTTAAGGAAAACTGTAACGCCCCAAATCCGGGGTCAAGATTTAGTGTTACTTAACCATTATTACATAAAGTAAAGAAATAAATAAATAACCCCTTGAGTCCGGATCTTTTACAGGTCATGGTATGAAACAAGAATCTAACCTTCTACAACTCACTTCAACTATAATACAAGTATATATACCTTTGAACTAATGCTCTTGTCACATTCTTCTAACACCTTCAACTTCTCGCAACGGAAACTTCTCTAACTTCTGCTGTCTATCAAAGCTATTCACTTTAATCCTTATCTGTTTCTGGCAGAAATAAGAATTGACAAAGCAAGAGTGAGCCAAAAATGCCCAGCAAGTAGTATATTTTGAGTTTCAAGCATTAAAATCAAAGAAAACTTCCGGATAAAATCTCTGAAATATTTTAAAGAACGAAACACGAAATCATTTAAAGGATATACTTTATCAACTTAAAATCAATTTGATTTGCATTGCTATAAATCACATAGGACATAATGACATTTTATAAGAACTTCAGAGATCGCGTGTTTTCAAAATAGCTTCTGGTAACACTTCATACTTGAGCAACGAATGCGATAACTATTCATAGAACGACGTTCAAGAAATTCCTAAATATTCAGTATCCATCATTATCGACTAAGTTTCCATAGACTTAGCCTGCTAAACCAGCCTGATAAGGATGGGTTGAATAATTAAGAAGATCTCAATTCATTCAAGATTCTAACTATCACTGAGCAACTAATGCTGCAGCAACAATGTGAACCTCGAATTTATTTTGAAACATTGTAATTTTTCCGAAACTGAGTGCTAAGAAAGAATAACTTTAATTCATAATCACATTTTTCTTTCAAGAAGGAATGCCATTAATGGCGAACAACAATAAATTGGACTGAACACTAGAAACCAACATATGCACTATAACCTGCTGATCAGTCAGGAGATAGTGCGGATCTATACCCAACTGCATAGACCCAACCAACATATGGGGCACCCAGGCAACTATGGCCTAAAGGGTCCGGTCCATCTCGGCCCATAGGATCCAGCTCATCACTGGTCCTCATAATAATCATCCAGCCCGTAGAGTATTTTGATATCAAATCATTCTGATTTCAAAACATCCCAAATTAGGGTTCGCAAATAACCCGAACGAATGGGTATTTGCTCAAGAGAGCAATCGAATTATAGGAACAAGAATTTAAAAGAACTGGCATAATAAGAGTAATTGCAGCAAAATATAAAACAGTTAACTATTCTGAACTTAGAATAGGAGAGAATAAATATTTGCAGTATTTAAGGAGAAAGGTTAGGAATACTTGCAGTATTTAAAAGAAAGTTCGGGAATACTTGCATAAACAGAATTATTTAATTCAGCGATATGTTTATCGATTCTAAACTGAGAATAGGGAAAGCAATACTTGCATGATAAAATTTAAAATAATATCACTTGAACAATAAGTGATGATAGAGATACTTGCCTCAATAAGCTTTAGCCGTTATTATTGGTTGACTTTGGTTCGACTTTGTCGTCCACCTGCTATTCTATTCTCAATACGATCCCAACATTCAGACCCTTTGGTTTGAACTTTGTTGATCTCGATGTCTAATTTTTCTAGATCATTCCTAGTCTGATGTCACGTCTCGGGTCTTCCGTCTAAAACCTACAGGGTTGAAATACCCTAATTCAGATAACCGCTTAAACTTAACATCAAATTGTCATCCTATTCTACCCATACGATTTCATAACCGAATTCATATTTTTATGTATTATCGAAATACTCATAGCAGTTATGGTTCACATCTTCGAAATTCGGTTCGGTATTTATTTTCAGAAAATACGTATACTCGTCGTTTTGAAACAGGGTAATCGATTATTTATAAATTATCTTGTCTTAATCGCAGTCCAGTTCATATAATATAATTGTATATGATTATTCGACGTCTCCGATAATTATAGGTTACGTTCCTGTATTTTCGGAATTAATTTCCCGAAAATCGGGCAGCGTTTCCTTTGTTTATCGGCCTACCCGTCGAAATCAAATCGACGTCCATCCACAACAACAATCCAATCACAACAACAATCACAACATAATTTAATCCACAATCCAATTACCAAGTCCCAAACTCCGATTCGCTTAATTATTAATACTATTTGTATTTTACATTTTCATTCGTATTTTTATTTTATTCCCATTTTCGTTTCACAACTAATTTACCAACTATTTTTATTTAATTAATAACGTAGGACTCAGATAGAAATCATCATCGCCCACCGTCGGCTCGCCGAGGCTCATCGCCGACGGCGATACAATTTGTGGGTACCCGAACAATATCGGGTTTCCAACGCAAATTCTATCGATTAATAAAATTCAATTTTTGTAAATACTGAATAATTTTCATCAGAAATAACCACAAGAAAATCAGAAATTCCGAAACCACTACCACGCGCATACACGCGCGGCTGTGGCCAAACAACCCGAAAACACAGCCTGAAAACATCAACAACAGGCGACATCAGACACACAAAAACTTTCCTTTAACTGATACAAGTACAAACACGTATGTATCTACTTATATATCAATTAAGCAGAAACGAAATCAAAGCAACCGGGACAAACCGGACACAGGCGGCGGCGGAAGAAACAGCGGGGAAACGAGGAGTTAAAAACGGACAGAGATAAGGAGGGAGATAGAGGAGACAGAAGAGAGAGTAGATAGAGATTGAGAGAGATTCCGGCGAAAGACAGAGAGAGAGACGGGGGGGGGTTGAAGAACAGGGAGGAAAGGGGGGGTTTTTATTTATTTTTTTTTTTTCCTTCTTGTTATAATTATCCTGACTCGTACCGCACTTACTGATTCAACGAATAATTTACGAGTAGGAACAGCCCAAAAATTTATCAGAACAGATTTAAAATTCTCAATATAATTTAAAACTAATATTCTAAATTTTCATGATTTTTAAACCATTTTTAACTTGCCAATCATATCCGCATTTTAACGAATTAACGAATAAATGCGGGAGTGAATAAAAGCCAGAAAATTACCGGAATAATTTTAAAATTCTCGAAATATTCTAAACTTAATAAAATATGTATCTCAAGATTTTTGAAGCATTCTGGAATTAAATACTGATTTTACAATTAAATAAAATCAGGAAATCATTTAAAATTAAATAATTAATAAAATATTGATTTCTAAATTTTATAAACCCCTAAAAATAATAAATAAAATTTTAAAACAATAAAATAATTTTAGAGACAATTTTAGCATTTTTAAGAATAAATATTCAATAAAATCGCTTTAAAATGAATTAAATGCATACAACTCGATAATTTATTATAAAATTAATCTTCGCGTCCAACAATTCACAAACAATTGATAATACAGCAACACATAGCTGACAGAACCATCACATATTTTATTTATTTAATAATTTGATAATTACATTTACAGATCGGTTCCGAAAATAGGTTACTTAGCCGCTAAGTAACTGAAAAGACGATACCATTTTAATACCAGAATTAGATAATTATCAAAACAGAGCTTCCTATAAAATTCTTTATACGAAATTAAGGTAATAATGTCTCGCCTTTTGAGAATAAGGGTTCTTATCGATATATAAAATGATTTGCGTATCGAAAATTTCATACCGGTACTCCTACAGGTCAAATCGTAACCCGGATCGAAAAAGTTAAAACACGGAAAATGTTCGGAATTACCAGATTAGGTTAGGAAGGAGTTTTCGGAAGAGTTTCGGGTTGTAAAAACGCAAAAACGATTGAAGTCGGACGATTCCCGGCTTTATAAAATAATTTTTATAATTAATCAGAAAATAATTAATAATTCATAAATCATCATAACATCATTTAACATTCCAAAAATTTTCCACAAAAATACCTTAATTATCTATGTTTTATTCTGCACATATTAAAATTAACATACTCGCATCTATTACATACGAACATCCAAATATTAGTATCAAACACCAAATAATTCACCAAAATTCATATATTCACATAATAATCATATATTGATATAAATAATTACACGATATTTCCCGGATGTTACATCCTTCCCTCCTTAAAAGGATTCTGTCCTCAGAATCATGCTAAAGAACAGACACTGATACATTTTGAGTATCTACTTAAAATTTCTTAGGACTACTACTCTAATCTCGTTTCAACGGTCTCCTGCCGTCATCAAATTTATCAGTTGCTTATGCAACTCCTAATTCAATCTTTTATTTCTCACATTGAGAGCTAAATTACTCTTCATAGTCATACATACATGAATGCTTATAGATTCTTATACCAGTGACAACAAGACCAACTCATCCACACTCACTCTATCTATCTCATTGCCTCAAAGGACTAACTTAATTCACACTAATCTTCTTCTCTTTCCACTTCTAATAGTTCGTGTTCATGAATTTTCTATTTTCACTGACTGTTCTATTCTACTTTTCATGTCTCCTTCTATTCGATTAGCCTGGCCTATGATCGTTTCTAATCGTATTCAAGAATCTTTAATCGGTTTCTTGCATTTCCTATTCGTCTGCACCCGATGTCCTAGGTTCATGACATCTGATGCTTCGGAATGTTCTACCTCTAATTTGGAAACTAAAAAGGAAAAATCTCGACAATTGCATCTACTCACCATCTGGTAGCATACTTTTATTTCTTTCCAATCACTATCGAGTAGATTTATCGAGCGAGAATCTCTTATCTGAAGAAAGTACATTAATTTGGAATGGAATGAATCATAACTTTATTAAAAACCCGGTCTCTTGGTACTAATACTCATTTTGTTGTCCTATCAAATTAGATATCAATACGAACTTTGATACTCACAACGTTTCCTACTGAAGTTAACATCACTCATCTGCATTAATACCACCTTTGATATTCAACAACAAAGTAAGTATCAGCATAACCCAGAAGACGGATTAAAACTTATTCTTTAATTTCTAACTTTTCCAATTCTTTTAACCATTTCTCAACAATCTTACTGGTATTTACCCTTTTATTTCTATTTGAAACATCTATTCTTAAATGGACCTTTCCTGTTTGGAGTTAACCACACACCGGAGCTCATAATCAATTATAACCAGAATTCATATCTTTGAAGCTGAGAATCCAGCTGCTATTTCTCAATTCTTCGCAAGCATATCTTCAGGCGTTCAACTTGGTCTTCCTCAGTCCTTGAATTAGCGAGGATGTTATCAATAAATACAATCACACTATCCCAATACTCCTGGTACATTGTGTTTACTTAATCTTCAAACTTACAATTTCTGATAATCGACGCGTAACCTCATATCTCCATTCTCTTTTCCATGACCGCTTTTGTGCACGGCGCAAAATACTCTTTATTTCATTATTCTTTTTACCTTTCTGAAGTTTTCCTTCACTTATTATCTCATCCCTATTAAGTTATACGATACCGGCTTTTGATATCAGCATGATTCTGTGCAGTCACTGACGAGAAATTCTTACCTCATTCCCTGAGGTAACCTTGGTAAATCATTTGTTCAAACCTCCGGGATTTCACTTTAATTTGAAAGAATTCTGACATGAGATTCATTGCAACTTTCTTCTTCAGCAGTTCGCAATCAATACCTTGGTCTAATCATTCCTGTTTACACGCATTCCTTGACTGAAATTCCATCTTTAATTATCGACATTCCACTTCATTTCCCAATCACTTCTGGCCCAACTGAAATTCATACCTTGCATAAATCTTGGATTATTTTATAAAATTTCTTTATCATCCTTTTGATTCCACTTCCTGTCTTGATTAGTTCTTCATTTTTATTATTTATTATCTCTCTTAAACATAACGATTTCTTAGTAATATTACTCTGTTTATTATTGGATAAGTCATTTCTGCAGTTCCCACTGGAATGAAGCCTTTTATCCGTACTATCTAAATTCTTACTAATAGAATTATCGAATTTCCTCGGTAGCTAGTTTCTTAACCTTGCTTGGCGTATCACAAATCGCGTGTTTGACTTCTCTTCATTGATTATCATCTCTTTTCCTGAGTTCACATGCGGACTTCATCAATCCCCGTCGTTTATTGGATGCCTGAATTTGTGAGCTTTCCATTATTCTGCAGCAACTTCTATTCAACTGCCATTCAAAAGAAGTGTACATTCAAATATTTTATTAATTCGTCATTCAATATGGGTATACGCTCAAGTTCTTCCTGGAACGCTATTGCAGATGAAATATTTTCTTGGCTTTATCTCATACCTTCAGGTCTTGAAATATTCTTCTTACTAGCATGAACCAATAACTTCTTATTCTTTTTATTCATCAAAAAGAGCATATTCTTCTGGATCACACCTTGCACCTGATTACAATATCATCATGCTAATTGAACTAGGCCTTTTAATTTACGTTAACGTCATTACTTTCCAAATTTCTTATTGCTTTGATTTCGGAGCTGGAAATCATGTTAGAGCTTGACTCAATCTAATTGGAATCGATTTCCATTTAACTAACCATTAGTTGGCAAAGTGGTTCAATCAACTCCTTTAAATGATCACTTAAACCAAGTGATAACTAGTTAACTGGAATCAAAGACCAATTACATAAAGTCAGTTTGGTCATAACAACTTTCTCAAGAACCGAGATCACAATTATTTGGAATACTGACGAGAACGACAATATACTTCTTTGTTCTTAACTATAGGGTAATTTCTGAAAATTTAGGCAGCACTTTCCCCCCTACACTATTTACTACCAGTCGGACTCAAGCCGACACCATCAATCAACCAAGTCATAATCATATACGTCCACTTCCATCAACCAAATCATCAATTCCCACAATTCACCTTTAATCAGCATCTAACTAGTATAGCATATCTCTTTTTAATTGGAATTGGATCTGAAACCCACAATGATTAATATAACCATACCTTTCTCAATTCTTTTTAGAATATTACGAATTGTCCTTGATGAATTTAAGGTTTGATTTCATGATTCTGTTAATTTATTTTTGACCATTATTAATCGGTTTATCTTTTAATAACTGCACATGGTCTTCACTATTACCGTCACAATCTCGTAAAAACTCAACCGTTAGATTATTATTTCTTGAAAAATTTCACAATCGAGTCACCATTGCTTCATCTCTATTTATGGCTTCGCATCGAACTTCCGTTACTGACCCGGGTATGAGCATTGGATTCATCATCCCTTACTTACGCAAATTAGAAAATTTTACAATTTCTTGAAGAACACGTTCGAAGTTTGATTACATTTAAGATTTCTTCCATCTTGAGTCTTCACGAACAGTATCTTCCAGCGACGAAGGGATGTTTCACGTCGTAATTACATGTCTGGGTCATTGTTCGAAATTTCCTTGATCTTTGATTATCGTCCCGATACTTGTTTGCAGCGTCTGACGCACATAACTTTGCTTCCTTATTTTGTAATAAATGTACGATTCACTAACCATTCATTTCGCGTCGAAATCCTCTAGTTTGAAGTGTATTATTTATCAACTTGCAATCATATTCTTCTTTGACACGTAATTCTACCTGTCGCACTGACTATTCTATTTCTTTTGGAATCGTCAAAGAACAGACTCGATGCAAGAGGAGAGTTTGTAAACATGATTTTGATTGAAAAACGGAATAAGGAATAACAATGCGACAACTGGTTGAAGGAAGAAAAATGAGTGAAGGATGAGACAACCATATTCGTACTCAAGATGGCCAGTCTTTCATACTATATGGCATACAGCACATGATTAGGTGGCGTCCCACCCGACTCTTCGTCATTTCGACAAAGCGTCATATCATAACACTGTGGTCTCAATCAGGAATCAATTGTTTGAGAAGAGAAACAATTCAGAAGGGACACAAGAATGTTCTTTCGTTTCTGCCTCATATGATTTATTAACAGAAGAAGCTCATACATATTCAAACTCGAGAAGAATATATGCTATCGTATTTAGAAGAAAGAATATCAATGCCGATCACCTTCCACGCTTCACTTACGTATGCCTTCAGGATCGTGCGGACACAGGTTTACGATTCAAGTCACATCACTGCTTTGAAATGCTTCCTGGAAATGCCTTCACATCAACTACTTCAATAATTTAATCTTAATCGCATCATTCCGAAGTTAAAATCACGGCTTCAGATTGCATTATATAGTGTAAAATACCCATCGATCACGCAATGCCTCAATTTCGTCGATAATAATACGATTCTTCTCCAATCATCTGGAAGATTCTGCCATTTCCTTCAATCATCCTCCGTCCATTCGAATCACGAATCTCGTTAAATTTTAATAATTTTATAAACTGGATAAATAATATTTTAACATGTTGATTCAATTATTGATATTATTAAACCAAATTTACCTTTATTTTTCACAGAAAACTTTAAACCTTCTTCCTGCTGATGGGTCTATTTGGCCCTTGGAATAACTACACTGAGTCTAATTCCATTCTTCTTTTTAGATCATTTTCTGTTTATAATAACAAGAACATAAGTAGTAATTTGACAACCAATTTGTAAAACTCATTTCATGCAAAAATCTTCTGAAAGTTGATGAAGAAAATCTTTTCCGAAATCTAATTTTAAAGTTTTTTAAAATCAAATATTTGGTCGTCATTACTATATAAGTTACTTGTTATCTTCCTGATTTACCAATAAAATGTCTAATTAAAAGAATGTCCATATAAGGTCTCTCTACTTTGGTACTTCTTCCACTTTTCCTTGGATTATACATGCACTTATTAGCCGACGAAACTCCATTCACCGTTATATGCCATTTTATTCCTAACTTGGACCCAACGCTGACGTCTGCCATTGTCCTTCATATTCTTGTCGTCATCCTTGACGTTATGCTTACAACCACGCACGCGATCGATGTTCTGTGTGTAGATAAGGTCGCATCTTCTTGCAAATCTTATCTATACCTAGTAAGTTAAATATCATTCCTCGCGCAGCTCCCGATAAGTGATAAGAATCTTCTCGCAACGGTGGTGCCTTCGAAATGCGCAACATCATTTCTTCATCAGCTTCCATCAACTGGTGGCCTTTGACGTGGAACTCGTCCTAATACCTAAGTTAAATCGTGGCTTCTCTTACACAAATTCTCACAAGAATAGATCGCATATTTTTCAAAACCATGTGAAAAGTAGGGTAACATACCCAGTCTCCGTCGATCCGTCGATTTCTCATTATTGTATGATCTGAGGTTTCAATATACCTATGATGTTGTGATATTCGCCTTACACTTTCTCATCAATCCTATCTTACCAACTCCTTATCGGATCTGCTAACCCTAATTCGCACTCAACTCAATTTGTCCTGAATATGTCTAGGGACTTTCCTATCTTGTACGACCTATCATGTCTATCCTACTCTCACCTATTCTTATTTCAGTGACCAATAACCTGCAGCTCTGATACCAAACTGTAACGCCCCAAATCCGGGGTCAAGATTTAGTGTTACTTAACCATTATTACATAAAGTAAAGAAATAAATAAATAACCCCTTGAGTCCGGATCTTTTACAGGTCATGGTATGAAACAAGAATCTAACCTTCTACAACTCACTTCAACTATAATACAAGTATATATACCTTTGAACTAATGCTCTTGTCACATTCTTCTAACACCTTCAACTTCTCGCAACGGAAACTTCTCTAACTTCTGCTGTCTATCAAAGCTATTCACTTTAATCCTTATCTGTTTCTGGCAGAAATAAGAATTGACAAAGCAAGAGTGAGCCAAAAATGCCCAGCAAGTATATATTTTGAGTTTCAAGCATTAAAATCAAAGAAAACTTCCGGATAAAATCTCTGAAATATTTTAAAGAACGAAACACGAAATCATTTAAAGGATATACTTTATCAACTTAAAATCAATTTGATTTGCATTGCTATAAATCACATAGGACATAATGACATTTTATAAGAACTTCAGAGATCGCGTGTTTTCAAAATAGCTTCTGGTAACACTTCATACTTGAGCAACGAATGCAATAACTATTCATAGAACGACGTTCAAGAAATTCCTAACTATTCAGTATCCATCATTATCGACTAAGTTTCCATAGACTTAGCCTGCTAAACCAGCCTGATAAGGATGGGTTGAATAATTAAGAAGATCTCAATTCATTCAAGATTCTAACTATCACTGAGCAACTAATGCTGCAGCAACAATGAACCTCGAATTTATTTTGAAACATTGTAATTTTTCCGAAACTGAGTGCTAAGAAAGAATAACTTTAATTCATAATCACATTTTTCTTTCAAGAAGGAATGCCATTAATGGCGAACAACAATAAATTGGACTGAACACTAGAAACCAACATATGCACTATAACCTGCTGATCAGTCAGGAGATAGTGCGGATCTATACCCAACTGCATAGACCCAACCAACATATGGGGCACCCAGGCAACTATGGCCTAAAGGGTCCGGTCCATCTCCGGCCCATAGGATCCAGCTCATCACTGGTCCTCATAATAATCATCCAGCCCGTAGAGTATTTTGATATCAAATCATTCTGATTTCAAAACATCCCAAATTAGGGTTCGCAAATAACCCGAACGAATGGGTATTTGCTCAAGAGAGCAATCGAATTATAGGAACAAGAATTTAAAAGAACTGGCATAATAAGAGTAATTGCAGCAAATATAAAACAGTTAACTATTCTGAACTTAGAATAGGAGAGAATAAATATTTGCAGTATTTAAGGAGAAAGGTTAGGAATACTTGCAGTATTTAAAAGAAAGTTCGGGAATACTTGCATAAACAGAATTATTTAATTCAGCGATATGTTTATCGATTCTAAACTGAGAATAGGGAAAGCAATACTTGCATGATAAAATTTAAAATAAATATCACTTGAACAATAAGTGATGATAGAGATACTTGCCTCAATAAGCTTTAGCCGTTATTATTGGTTGACTTTGGTTCGACTTTGTCGTCCACCTGCTATTCTATTCTCAATACGATCCCAACATTCAGACCCTTTGGTTTGAACTTTGTTGATCTCGATGTCTAATTTTTCTAGATCATTCCTAGTCTGATGTCACGTCTCGGGTCTTCCGTCTAAAACCTACAGGGTTGAAATACCCTAATTCAGATAACCGCTTAAACTTAACATCAAATTGTCATCCTATTCTACCCATACGATTTCATAACCGAATTCATATTTTTATGTATTATCGAAATACTCATAGCAGTTATGGTTCACATCTTCGAAATTCGGTTCGGTATTTATTTTCAGAAAATACGTATACTCGTCGTTTTGAAAACAGGGTAATCGATTATTTATAAATTATCTTGTCTTAATCGCAGTCCAGTTCATATAATATAATTGTATATGATTATTCGACGTCTCCGATAATTATAGGTTACGTTCCTGTATTTTCGGAATTAATTTCCCGAAAATCGGGCAGCGTTTCCTTTGTTTATCGGCCTACCCGTCGAAATCAAATCGACGTCCATCCACAACAACAATCCAATCACAACAACAATCACAACATAATTTAATCCACAATCCAATTACCAAGTCCCAAACTCCGATTCGCTTAATTATTAATACTATTTGTATTTTACATTTTCATTCGTATTTTTTATTTATTCCCATTTTCGTTTCACAACTAATTTACCAACTATTTTTATTTAATTAATAACGTAGGACTCAGATAGAAATCATCATCGCCCACCGTCGGCTCGCCGAGGCTCATCGCCGACGGCGATACAATTTGTGGGTACCCGAACAATATCGGGTTTCCAACGCAAATTCTATCGATTAATAAAATTCAATTTTTGTAAATACTGAATAATTTTCATCAGAAATAACCACAAGAAAATCAGAAATTCCGAAACCACTACCACGCGCATACACGCGCGGCTGTGGCCAAACAACCCGAAAACACAGCCTGAAAACATCAACAACAGGCGACATCAGACACACAAAAACTTTCCTTCAACTGATACAAGTACAAACACGTATGTATCTACTTATATATCAATTAAGCAGAAACGAAATCAAAGCAACCGGGACAAACCGGACACAGGCGGCGGCGGAAGAAACAGGGGGAAACGAGGAGTTAAAAACGGACAGAGATAAGGAGGAGGGAGATAGAGGAGACAGAAGAGAGAGTAGATAGAGATTGAGAGAGATTCCGGCGAGAAAGACAGAGAGAGAGACGGGGGGGGGGGGTTGAAGAACAGGGAGGAAAGGGGGGGTTTTTATTTATTTATTTTTTTTCCTTACTTGTTATAATTATCCTGACTCGTACCGCACTTACTGATTCCAACGAATAATTTACGAGTAGGAACAGCCCAAAAATTTATCAGAACAGATTTAAAATTCTCAATATAATTTAAAACTAATATTCTAAATTTTCATGATTTTTAAACCATTTTTAACTTGCCAATCATATCCGCATTTTAACGAATTAACGAATAAATGCGGGAGTGAATAAAAGCCAGAAAATTACCGGAATAATTTTAAAATTCTCGAAATATTCTAAACTTAATAAAATATGTATCTCAAGATTTTTGAAGCATTCTGGAATTAAATACTGATTTTACAATTAAATAAAATCAGGAAATCATTTAAAATTAAATAATTAATAAAATATTGATTTCTAAATTTTATAAACCCCTAAAAATAATAAATAAAATTTTAAAACAATAAAATAATTTTAGAGACAATTTTAGCATTTTTAAGAATAAATATTCAATAAAATCGCTTTAAAATGAATTAAATGCATACAACTCGATAATTTATTATAAAATTAATCTTCGCGTCCAACAATTCACAAACAATTGATAATACAGCAACACATAGCTGACAGAACCATCACATATTTTATTTATTTAATAATTTGATAATTACATTTACAGATCGGTTCCAAAAATAGGTTACTTAGCCGCTAAGTAACTGAAAAGACGATACCATTTTAATACCAGAATTAGATAATTATCAAAACAGAGCTTCCTATAAAATTCTTTATACGAAATTAAGGTAATAATGTCTCGCCTTTTGAGAATAAGGGTTCTTATCGATATATAAAATGATTTGCGTATCGAAAATTTCATACCAGTACTCCTACAGGTCAAATCGTAACCCGGATCGAAAAAGTTAAAACACGGAAAATGTTCGGAATTACCAGATTAGGTTAGGAAGGAGTTTTCGGAAGAGTTTCGGGTTGTAAAAACGCAAAAACGATTGAAGTCGGACGATTCCCGGCTTTATAAAATAATTTTTATAATTAATCAGAAAATAATTAATAATTCATAAATCATCATAACATCATTTAACATTCCAAAAATTTTCCACAAAAATACCTTAATTATCTATGTTTATTCTGCACATATTAAAATTAACATACTCGCATCTTATTACATACGAACATCCAAATATTAGTATCAAACACCAAATAATTCACCAAAATTCATAATATTCACATAATAATCATATATTAATATAAATAATTACACGATATTCCCGGATGTTACAAAAACATCTTCACATAAGCTGTGATTGAAATGAGGTAGAAAATTATTTGGAGGTGGTTAAAATGACATTGACTATAAGGAAATTGTACTATCAGGAAAGGCCAAAGAGGTGGCCGACACTTTAAAGGTAAGTGGATAATTATAGGCGCGTGTGCCAAAAGAATACAGTGATGATGGTTAAAAAAAAATGTGAAGGTTGAATTATGGTTTGGAAGATTGACATTCCTTCTGATGACTGTGCAATACCCAACCGTAATAGTAGTTGGTAAAGGTTTAATTCATGTAATCGCCATGAAGGGCTATCTATCTTAGAAGGTCCTATCTTGAGATAAGCCAGGACCATGTTTCAAAAAGGACTAGATGAACCCTTGAGTTAAGTCTTCTATTTAAGGCATATGATTAAGAATGGTATTAACCTGCTATCATTGCTTTGATTGAAACTCTTCTGCAATTTTATCTGCTTCATGTCATGAAAGTACGTCAGAGTTTGGAGTGTTCTTCATGAATTGTGATTGGTGGTTATGTTAACTCCTTAGGAGAATTTGATAACATGTATAGACTCGTATGGTTAGATATTAAGATTTTATGGAAAAATGAATGACTACAGTGGGTCAGTGGTGGACCATAGTAAGGCAGCAATGATTCTGCGAGTAGTGAGCTGATTACAACCATGAGAGTTGTATTGGAATGGGTGTTGAGATTGAGTACCACTAATCGGGTCGTGGTAGTGTATAAGTTATCATTGATAGACTTAAGTAGAGTATCTACCTAGTGAATTATTATTCTTTCTTATCAATAGAGAGTCGTATTATTATACGAGGAAGGTTGCGGTGCAAGCATAGAATTCTAGTAGCGATGATGTATAGAATGAGATCCCAGATTCGATTTTCGATGTCGAGGGAGTTTCAAAGGTGATTGTGTTTAAACTCGAGGAAGAGCATGGGTCCATAGAATGATGGACGGAATAGAAATATTTAGGCATGGGAAATACGATGCTATAATACTTGATGCTGATATAAATACGTTTATGTTTTGTTCTCCTATGACAAACCTCTATAATTCAGAGGTAGGTTCCAAGCCAGATATTTTGTGGCAGTATATATATATATATTTTTATATACAATTCTCTTCAATTTGTTTTTCTTCTTTTCATTTCATGTAAGCTGAGAAGAACAACCCTTCCAGAAGGGGAGGTATTGCCGAATGACTATCTATCTGTGTGATAGAAGCCTAGTAGGATACCATCTATTGTTTAATTGCTTGTCAAGTACTAAAGGCTGGCCACCTTCTGTACTAACTATGCGATATAACAAGTGTTCATGATCTTAGTGATCTCTCAACAAATTCCTTTACTTCTATTTGATTGATCAAATTTTGGAAAATAGAAACAACTGAAAAAGGAGTAATAAAGTGGTGGTAGTATGCGGAATGGGACACGTTCGTGATACTAAGGTTGACGTGGTTATTAAAAGGTTATATTACGCTAACGAGCAAAAGTATAACCAGTATAATATTAGGAACGGAAGGTGATAGCGATTACGAACTGGAAAAGAATGGGTATTGAGAAGTAAGAGCTCTAATGATTGGAAGCTATGATAAGAGTCTGTGTAATAGACTTGAAAGAATTTGGAATGATCACTTAATTCGGATTGAGTTATCTTACGACAATAGATCATATGTCATTATCGAGATGTCGCCTTATGAGATCCTTGAAGGAAGACAATGTCGATCTCCTTATGTTAGGATGAAGTTGTAGAGCGCAAGATGCTCGGACCCCCAGTAGTCCAAAGGACCAAGGGTATGATAGATCTAATCAGAGGACGGCTGGTAGTAGCCCAAGATGGACATGAAGTATGTTGATTTGACACGAAAGGATAAAGAGTATGAAATAGGGGACCTATAATGTTATAGGTATCCCTTGGAAAGGATTGATGAGGTTCGGAAAGAAAGGAAAGCTAAGTCTACAATTTGTTGGACCCTTGGATATATTAAGATGTTTGGGAGG
>NW_027420205.1:0-2621 GCF_009905375.1 Apium graveolens
TCCCTATGGATTTATGAAATTGCATTCGCGTCCATTCGGGGTCGTCCGAAGTGAATCGAGCAGAAACGAATGGAACTCGTTTCCGAATAATCCTCGTAGGGGTAGTACACAGGTATGAGCAAAATTGAGCGGCCCGTTTTTTGGATTTCTTTTCATAATTTGTCCCTATGGATTTATGAAATTGCATTCGCGTCCATTCGGGGTCGTCCAGAAGTGAATCGGATGAAACGAATGGAACTCGGTTTCCGAATAATCCTCGTAGGGGGGTAGTACACGAGGTATGGAGCAAAAATTGAGGCGGCCCATTTTTTGGATTTATTTTCATAATTTGTCCCTATGGATTTATGAAATTGCATTCGCGTCCATTCGGGGTCGTCCGGAAGTGAATCGGAGCTGAAACGAATGGAACTCGGTTTCCGAATAATCCTCGTAGGGGGTAGTACACGAGGTAGGAGCAAAATTGAGGCGGCCCATTTTTTGGATTTCTTTTCATAATTTGTCCCTATGGATTTATGAAATTGCATTCGCGTCCATTCGGGGTCCGGAAGTGAATCGGAGCTGAAACGAATGGAACTCGTTTTCCGAATAATCCTCGTAGGGGTAGTACACGAGGTAAGCAAAATTAGGCGGCCCGTTTTTTGGATTTCCTTTCTAATTTGTCCCTATGGATTATGAAATTGCATTCGCGTCCATTCGGGGTCGCCAGGAAGTGAATCGGAACTGAAATGAATGGAACTCGGTTTCCGAATAATCCTCGTGGGGCTAGGTAGACAAGGTAATGGAGCAAAAATTGAGGCCATTTTTGGATTTATTTTCATAATTTGTCCCTATGGATTTATGAAATTGCATTCGCGTCTATTCGGGCTCCTCCGGAAGTGAATCGGCTGAAATGAATGGAACTCGATTTCGAATAATCCTCGTGGGCGTAGTACACAAGGTATGAGCAAAAATTTAGGCGGCCCATTTTTTTGGATTTCTTTTATAATATGTCCCTATGGATTTTATAAATTGCATTCGCGTCTATTCGTGGTTGTCCTCGAGGTGAATCGGAGCTAAATAATGGAACTCGGTTTCCGAATATTCTCGTAGGGGGTAGTACACGAGTATGGAGCAAAAATTAAGACGGCCCATTTTTTGGATTTCCTTTCATAATTTGTCCCTATGGATTTATAAAATTGCATTCGCGTCCTTCGGGGTCGTCCAGAAGTGAAGCGGAGCGAGCTAAACGAATGGAACTCGGTTTTCCAAATAATCCTCGTAGGGGGTAGTACACAAGGTATGGAGCAAAAATTGGCGGCCCATTTTTTGATTTATTTTTCATAATTTGTCCTTATGGATTTATGATGTATTCACGTCCATTCGGGCCCTCCGGAAGTGAATCCGAGCTGAAAGAATGGAACTCGGTTTCTGAATAATAATGGTGGGGGGTAGTATACAAGTTAGGAGCAAAATTTAGGCGCCCGTTTTTTGGATTTCTTTTTCATATTTGTCCCTATGAATTTATGAAATTGCATTCGCGTCCTTCGGGTCGTCCGGAAGTGAAACGAGCTGAACGAATGGAACTCGGTTTCCGAATAATCTCGTAAGGGGTAGTACACGAGGTATAGAACAAAAATTGAGGCAGCCCATTTTTTTGATTTCTTTTCATAATTTAGTCCCTATGGATTATGAAATTGCATTCGCGTCCATTCAGGGTCGTCCGGAAGTAATCGTAGCTGAAACGAATGGAACTCGGTTTCCGAATAATCCTCGTAGGGGGTAGTACATGTGGTATGGAGCAAAATTGGGGTGCCCATTTTTGAATTTCTTTCATAATTTATCCCTTATGGATTTTATGAAATTGCATTCGCGTCCATTCGGGTCGTCGGAAGTGAATCGTAGCTGAAACGAATGGAACTCGGTTTCCGAATAATCCTCGTAGGGGTAATACACGAGGTATGGAGCAAAATTGAGGCGGCCCCATTTTTTGGATTTCTTTTCATAATTTTCCCTATGATTTATGAAATTGCATTCGCGTCCATTCGAGGCGTCCGGAAGTGAATCGAGCTGCAGAAACGAATGGAACTCGGTTTCCGAATAATCCTCGTAGGGGGTAGTACACAAGGTATGGAGCAAAATTGAGGCGGCCCGTTTTTGGATTTCTTTTCATAATTGTCCCTATGGATTTATGAATGCATTCGCGTCCATTCGGGGTCGTCCGAAGTGAATCGAAGCATAAACGAATGGACTCGGTTTTCCGAATAATCCTTTGTAGGGGGTAAGTACACGAGGTAAGGAGTAAAAATTGAGGTGGCCCCATTTTTTGGATTTCTTTTCATAATTTGTCCCTAGTATTTTAGGAAAATTGCATTCGCGTCCATTCGGGTCGTCCAGAAGTGAATCGGAGCTGAAACGGAATGGACTGGTTTTCGAAAATCCCAGGGGGTAATACCCCGGTATGGAGCAAAAATTGAGGCGGCCCATTTTTTGGATTTCCTTTCATAATTCGTCCCTGTGGAATTTATGAAATTGCATTCGCGTCCATTCGGGTCGTCCGGAAGTGAATCGGAGCTGAAACAAGGAGACTCGGTTTATCCGATATAATCCCGAGGGGGGTAGTACACGATGTACGAGCAAAAATT
>NW_027420206.1:0-8121 GCF_009905375.1 Apium graveolens
TATCCATAATGTCCCGACTCAGTATCGGAGAAAAAACCGTGTACTAACCCCTTTGAGTTTTCACCGAAAACTATTTCACCAAATCTACTCATTTCTCGTCCGAATTCCGCGAAATATGCTACAAATTAAAATATCAATGGATTAAAGTATGTGAAAATATCCATAATGCATCCGACTCAGTATCGGAGAAAAAACCGTGTACTAACCCCTTTGAGTTTCACCGAAAACTCCATTTCAGCCAAATCTACTCTTTCTCGTCCGAATTCCGCGAAATATGGCTCGGTTCAAATTAAATATCAATATGGATTAAAGTATGTGAAATATCCATATCATCCCGACTCAGTATCGGAGAAAAATGTACTAACCCCTTTGAGTTTTCACCGAAAACTCCATTTCAGCCAAATCTACTCAGTTTCTCGTCCGAATTCCGCGAAATATGGCTCGGTTCAAATTAAATATCAATATGGATTAAATATGTGAAAATATCCATAATGCATCCCGACTCAGTATCGGAGAAAAAACCGTGTACTAACCCCTTTGAGTTTTCACCGAAAACTCCATTTCAGCCAAATCTACTCAGTTTCTCGTCCGAATTCCGCGAAATATGGTCGTAAATTAAAATATCAATGGATTAAGTATGTGAAAATATCCATAATGCATCCCGACTCAGTATCGGAAAAAACCGTGTACTAACCCCTTTGAGTTTTCACCGAAAACTCCATTTCAGCCAAATCTACTCATTTCTCGTCCGAATTCCGCGAAATATGGATCGTTCAAATTAAATATCAATATGGATTAAGTATGTGAAAATATCCATAATGCATCCCGACTCAGTATCGGAGAAAAAACCGTGTACTAACCCCTTTGAGTTTTCACCGAAAACTCCATTTCAGCCAAATCTACTCATTTCTCGTCCGAATTCCGCGAAATATGGCTCGGTTCAAATTAAATATCAATATGGATTAAAGTATGTGAAAATATCCATAATGCATCCCGACTCAGTATCGGAGAAAAAACCGTGTACTAACCCCTTTGAGTTTTCACCGAAAACTCCATTTCAGCCAAATCTACTCAGTTTCTCGTCCGAATTCCGCGAAATATGGCTCGTTCAAATTAAAATATCAATATGGATTAAAGTATGTGAAAATATCCATAATGCATCCCGACTCAGTATCGGAGAAAAACCGTGTACTAACCCCTTTGAGTTTTCACCGAAAACTCCATTTCAGCCAAATCTACTCAGTTTCGCGTCCGAATTCCGCGAAATATGGATCGGTTCAAATTAAAATATCAATATGGATTAAAGTATGTGAAAATATCCATAATGCATCCCGACTCAGTATCGGAGAAAAAACCGTGTACTAACCCCTTTGATTTTCACCGAAAATCCATTTCAGCCAAATCTACTCAGTTTCTCGCGAATTCCGCTTCTCGGATTTCGAAATATGGCTCGTTCAAATTAAATATCAATATGGATTAAAGTATGTGAAAATCCATAATGCATCCCGACTCAGTTCGAGAAAAACCGTGTACTAACCCCTTTGAGTTTCGCCGAAAACTCCATTTCCGCAAATCTACTCGTTTCTCGTTCCGAATTTGCGAAAGGCTCGATTCAAATTAAAATATCAATATGGATTAAATGTATGTGAAAATCCATAATGCATCCGGACTCGTCGGAAAAAAATGTACTAACCCCTTTGAGTATTCCCCGAAAACTCCATTTCCCAAATCTACTCAGTTTCTCGTCCGAATTTCCGAAATGGCTCGTTCAAATTAAAATCAATATGTTCAATTATGTGAAATATCCATAATATCCGACTCAGTATCGGAGAAAAACCGTGTCTAACCCCTTTGAGTATTCCCGAAAACTCTTTCCGTCCAAATCTACTCAGTTTCTCGTCCGAATTCGCGAAATATGGCTCTTTCAAATTAAAATATAAAGTATTAGTATGTGGAAATATCCATAATATCCGGACTCAGTATTGGAGAAAAAACTATGTTAACCCCTTGAGTATTCACCGAAAACTCCATTTCCCAAATCTACTCATTTCTCGTCCGAATTCGAACGCGGCTCGTTCAAATTAAAATCATATGGATTAAGTATGTGAAAATATCCTATAATCCCGACTCGTATCGGAGAAAAAACCGTGTACAAACCCCTTTGAGTTTTCACCGAAAACTCCTTTTCAGCCAAATCTACTCAGTTTCTCCTTCGAATTTCGCGAAATATGGCTTGGTTCAAATTAAAATATCAATATGGATTAAAGTATGTGAAAATATCCATAATGCATCCCGACTCAGTATCGGAGAAAAAACCGTGTACAAACCCCTTTGAGTTTTCACCGAAAACTCCATTTCAGCCAAATCTACTCAGTTTCTCGTCCGAATTCCGCGAAATATGGCTTGTTCAAATTAAAATATCAATATGGATTAAATATGTGAAAATATCCATAATGCATCCCGACTCAGTATCGAGAAAAAACCGTGTACTAACCCCTTTGAGTTTTCACCGAAAACTCCATTTCAGCCAAATCTACTCAGTTTCTCGTCGAATTCCGTTTCTCGAATTAAATATGGCTCGGTTCAAATTAAAATATCATATGGATTAAAGTATGTGAAAATATCATAATGCATCCCGACTCAGTATCGGAGAAAAAACCGTGTACTAACCCCTTTGAGTTTTCACCGAAAACTCCATTTCAGCCAAATCTACTCATTTCTCGTCCGAATTCCGCGAAATATGGCTCGTTCAAATTAAAATATCAATATGGATTAAAGTATGTGAAAATATCCATAATGCATCCCGACTCAGTATCGGAAAAAATGTACTAACCCCTTTGAGTTTTCACCGAAAACTCCATTTCCCAAATCTACTCATTTTCGTCCGAATTCCGAAATATGGCTCGTTCAAATTAAAATATCAATATGGATTAATATTGAAATATCCATAATGCATCCCGACTCAGTATCGGAGAAAAAACCGTGTACTAACCCCTTTGAGTTTTCACCGAAAACTCCATTTCCGCAAATCTACTCAGTTTCTCGTCCGAATTCCGCGAAATATGGATCGATTCAAATTAAAATATCAATATGGATTAAAGTATGTGAAAATATCCATAATGCATCCCGACTCAGTATCGGAGAAAAAACCGTGTAGTAACCCCTTTGAGTTTTCACCGAAAACTCCATTTCAGCCAAATCTACTCAGTTTCTCGTCCGAATTCCGCGAAATATGGCGGTTCAAATTAAAATATCAATATGGATTATGTGAAAATATCCATAATGCATCCCGACTCAGTATCGGAGAAAAAACCATGTACTAACCCCTTTGAGTTTTCACCGAAAACTCCATTTCAGCCAATCTACTCAGTTTCTCGTCCGAATTCCGCGAAATATGGCTCGGTTCAAATTAAAATATCAATATGGATTAAAGTATGTGAAAATATCCATAATGCATCCCGACTCAGTATCGGAGAAAAAACCGTGTACTAACCCCTTTGAGTTTTCACCGAAAACTCCATTTCAGCCAAATCTACTCATTTCTCGTCCGAATTCCGCGAAATATGGATCGGTTCAAATTAAAATATCAATATGGATTAAAGTATGTGAAAATATCCATAATGCATCCCGACTCAGTATCGGAGAAAAAACCGTGTACTAACCCCTTTGAGTTTTCACCGAAAACTCCATTTCAGCCAAATCTACTCAGTTTCTCGTCCGAATTCCGCGAAATATGGATCGGTTCAAATTAAAATATCAATATGGATTAAAGTATGTGAAAATATCCATAATGCATCCCGACTCAGTATCGGAGAAAAAACCGTGTACTAACCCCTTTGAGTTTTCACCGAAAACTCCATTTCAGCCAAATCTACTCATTTTCGTCCGAATTCCGCGAAATATGGATCGGTTCAAATTAAAATATCAATATGGATTAAAGTATGTGAAAATATCCATAATGCATCCCGACTCAGTATCGGAGAAAAAACCGTGTACTAACCCCTTTGAGTTTTCACCGAAAACTCCATTTCAGCCAAATCTACTCAGTTTCTCGTCCGAATTCCGCGAAATATGGATCGGTTCAAATTAAAATATCAATATGGATTAAAGTATGTGAAAATATCCATAATGCATCCCGACTCAGTATCGGAGAAAAAACCGTGTACTAACCCCTTTGAGTTTTCACCGAAAACTCCATTTCAGCCAAATACTCAGTTTCTCGTCCGAATTCCGCGAAATATGGATCGGTTCAAATTAAAATATCAATATGGATTAAAGTATGTGAAAATATCCATAATGCATCCCGACTCAGTATCGGAGAAAAAACCGTGTACTAACCCCTTTGAGTTTTCACCGAAAACTCCATTTCAGCCAAATCTACTCATTTCTCTCGTCCGAATTCCGCGAAATATGGATCGGTTCAAATTAAAATATCAATATGGATTAAAGTATGTGAAAATATCCATAATGCATCCCGACTCAGTATCGGAGAAAAAACCGTGTACTAACCCCTTTGAGTTTTCACCGAAAACTCCATTTCAGCCAAATCTACTCATTTCTCGTCCGAATTCCGCGAAATATGGATCGGTTCAAATTAAAATATCAATATGGATTAAAGTATGTGAAAATATCCATAATGCATCCCGACTCAGTATCGGAGAAAAAACCGTGTACTAACCCCTTTGAGTTTTCACCGAAAACTCCATTTCAGCCAAATCTACTCATTTCTCGTCCGAATTCCGCGAAATATGGATCGGTTCAAATTAAAATATCAATATGGATTAAAGTATGTGAAAATATCCATAATGCATCCCGACTCAGTATCGGAGAAAAAACCGTGTACTAACCCCTTTGAGTTTTCACCGAAAACTCCATTTCAGCCAAATCTACTCAGTTTCTCGTCCGAATTCCGCGAAATATGGATCGGTTCAAATTAAAATATCAATATGGATTAAAGTATGTGAAAATATCCATAATGCATCCCGACTCAGTATCGGAGAAAAAACCGTGTACTAACCCCTTTGAGTTTTCACCGAAAACTCCATTTCAGCCAAATCTACTCAGTTTCTCGTCCGAATTCCGCGAAATATGGATCGGTTCAAATTAAAATATCAATATGGATTAAAGTATGTGAAAATATCCATAATGCATCCCGACTCAGTATCGGAGAAAAAACCGTGTACTAACCCCTTTGAGTTTTCACCGAAAACTCCATTTCAGCCAAATCTACTCAGTTTCTCGTCCGAATTCCGCGAAATATGGATCGGTTCAAATTAAAATATCAATATGGATTAAAGTATGTGAAAATATCCATAATGCATCCCGACTCAGTATCGGAGAAAAAACCGTGTACTAACCCCTTTGAGTTTTCACCGAAAACTCCATTTCAGCCAAATCTACTCATTTCTCGTCCGAATTCCGCGAAATATGGATCGGTTCAAATTAAAATATCAATATGGATTAAAGTATGTGAAAATATCCATAATGCATCCCGACTCAGTATCGGAGAAAAAACCGTGTACTAACCCCTTTGAGTTTTCACCGAAAACTCCATTTCAGCCAAATCTACTCAGTTTCTCGTCCGAATTCCGCGAAATATGGATCGGTTCAAATTAAAATATCAATATGGATTAAAGTATGTGAAAATATCCATAATGCATCCCGACTCAGTATCGGAGAAAAAACCGTGTACTAACCCCTTTGAGTTTTCACCGAAAACTCCATTTCAGCCAAATCTACTCAGTTTCTCGTCCGAATTCCGCGAAATATGGATCGGTTCAAATTAAAATATCAATATGGATTAAAGTATGTGAAAATATCCATAATGCATCCCGACTCAGTATCGGAGAAAAAACCGTGTACTAACCCCTTTGAGTTTTCACCGAAAACTCCATTTCAGCCAAATCTACTCAGTTTCTCGTCCGAATTCCGCGAAATATGGATCGGTTCAAATTAAAATATCAATATGGATTAAAGTATGTGAAAATATCCATAATGCATCCCGACTCAGTATCGGAGAAAAAACCGTGTACTAACCCCTTTGAGTTTTCACCGAAAACTCCATTTCAGCCAAATCTACTCAGTTTCTCGTCCGAATTCCGCGAAATATGGCTCGGTTCAAATTAAAATCAATATGGATTAAAGTATGTGAAAATATCCATAATGCATCCCGACTCAGTATCGGAGAAAAAACCGTGTACTAACCCCTTTGAGTTTTCACCGAAAACTCCATTTCAGCCAAATCTACTCATTTCTCGTCCGAATTCCGCGAAATATGGCTCGGTTCAAATTAAAATATCAATATGGATTAAAGTATGTGAAAATATCCATAATGCATCCCGACTCAGTATCGGAGAAAAAACCGTGTACTAACCCCTTTGAGTTTTCACCGAAAACTCCATTTCAGCCAAATCTACTCAGTTTCTCGTCCGAATTCCGCGAAATATGGATCGGTTCAAATTAAAATATCAATATGGATTAAAGTATGTGAAAATATCCATAATGCATCCCGACTCAGTATCGGAGAAAAAACCGTGTACTAACCCCTTTGAGTTTTCACCGAAAACTCCATTTCAGCCAAATCTACTCAGTTTCTCGTCCGAATTCCGCGAAATATGGATCGGTTCAAATTAAAATATCAATATGGATTAAAGTATGTGAAAATATCCATAATGCATCCCGACTCAGTATCGGAGAAAAAACCGTGTACTAACCCCTTTGAGTTTTCACCGAAAACTCCATTTCAGCCAAATCTACTCATTTCTCGTCCGAATTCCGCGAAATATGGATCGGTTCAAATTAAAATATCAATATGGATTAAAGTATGTGAAAATATCCATAATGCATCCCGACTCAGTATCGGAGAAAAAACCGTGTACTAACCCCTTTGAGTTTTCACCGAAAACTCCATTTCAGCCAAATCTACTCAGTTTCTCGTCCGAATTCCGCGAAATATGGATCGGTTCAAATTAAAATATCAATATGGATTAAAGTATGTGAAAATATCCATAATGCATCCCGACTCAGTATCGGAGAAAAAACCGTGTACTAACCCCTTTGAGTTTTCACCGAAAACTCCATTTCAGCCAAATCTACTCAGTTTCTCGTCCGAATTCCGCGAAATATGGATCGGTTCAAATTAAAATATCAATATGGATTAAAGTATGTGAAAATATCCATAATGCATCCCGACTCAGTATCGGAGAAAAAACCGTGTACTAACCCCTTTGAGTTTTCACCGAAAACTCCATTTCAGCCAAATCTACTCATTTCTCGTCCGAATTCCGCGAAATATGGATCGGTTCAAATTAAAATATCAATATGGATTAAAGTATGTGAAAATATCCATAATGCATCCCGACTCAGTATCGGAGAAAAAACCGTGTACTAACCCCTTTGAGTTTTCACCGAAAACTCCATTTCAGCCAAATCTACTCAGTTTCTCGTCCGAATTCCGCGAAATATGGATCGGTTCAAATTAAAATATCAATATGGATTAAAGTATGTGAAAATATCCATAATGCATCCCGACTCAGTATCGGAGAAAAAACCGTGTACTAACCCCTTTGAGTTTTCACCGAAAACTCCATTTCAGCCAAATCTACTCAGTTTCTCGTCCGAATTCCGCGAAATATGGATCGGTTCAAATTAAAATATCAATATGGATTAAAGTATGTGAAAATATCCATAATGCATCCCGACTCAGTATCGGAGAAAAAACCGTGTACTAACCCCTTTGAGTTTTCACCGAAAACTCCATTTCAGCCAAATCTACTCAGTTTCTCGTCCGAATTCCGCGAAATATGGATCGGTTCAAATTAAAATATCAATATGGATTAAAGTATGTGAAAATATCCATAATGCATCCCGACTCAGTATCGGAGAAAAAACCGTGTACTAACCCCTTTGAGTTTTCACCGAAAACTCCATTTCAGCCAAATCTACTCAGTTTCTCGTCCGAATTCCGCGAAATATGGATCGTTCAAATTAAAATATCAATATGGATTAAAGTATGTGAAAATATCCATAATGCATCCCGACTCAGTATCGGAGAAAAAACCGTGTACTAACCCCTTTGAGTTTTCACCGAAAACTCCATTTCAGCCAAATCTACTCAGTTTT
>NW_027420207.1:0-10331 GCF_009905375.1 Apium graveolens
TGAGGGTTCTAGTATTGCAAAGAGGAAAAGAACTTCAAGTTCTGATGCTGCTAAAGCAACTCCTCCACCATCCAGGATCAAAGAAAATGAGAGCAGGAAGGAATATGGAAAAACCTCTATCTGAGGATGCTCAAGAAGCTGAGGAAGGGGATCAAGAATCTCTGATCTCATCAAGACTAATAGTGATTGAAGCCTTTCCACCTCCACCTCAAGCTCAAGACACTATTACAGACACAGTGATAACACCTCCTATCTCTCCAATCAAAAAAAATATTCTAGTTGATGATTCAGGATTATGTCCTGAAATTGACATTCATAGGCTACACATTCCATCTGTCCTGTTTCTGAAAGCTCCATAAGGACAAATGACAACTCCACCTATTTCTCCACTACATGCTGAAGTTCTAAATACTCCCATTCTGGATGTGGAAACAAATGAAGTTGTACCAATATCTCCAACAGCCACACACACATTTGTGTTGTCAGAAGATGAAGAGTTTCTTGCAAGTTCTGGAGAGTCCGCTCCAGTTAACATACCAGCTCAAGTTCTTGGAAAGAAGGCATTGATTAAAAAGTTTGTTGAACAAGATGCTACTGTTCCATGGGAAGAAACTCATAGAGGAGTTGAATGGACCAAGAAGTGGAATAAATCTGATTTTTTTCCAAGTCTAAAGTTCTATCAGAACATATTACTAAAGATGATGAGTTGATGGCAAACTCTAACTTTAAAGCTCAACTTAAAGTCATAGCTCTCAGTACTAAAATCCTTTAAGGTCAACACTCCATTACTCATGCTAATGTTGATAAGTTACAGGATAATGCTGACAAGCTGGACCTGATGATCAAGATGGACAAGAACATGTTTATCAGACCTATTCATGAGAAAGTAGAGGCTATTGAGAAGGTTCAAGAAAAGCAACAGGCCCAACTAACTGAGGTCCTGCAAAATCAAGCCTCTCAACAAGCTCAACTGAATGAAATTCAATCTTCAGTAGAACTTCTTCTATCTTTACTCCTACTAGATGATGCCAAAAAGGGGGAGAAGGTAATGAAGTCCAAATGCTCAACTAGTCAAGTACTGAAGAAGAAGGATGATAAGGAAGATGACCAGGGAAACCCAAGCAAGGGTCAAGGTCAAGGGCAAAGCAGCAAGTTTCTTCAAGGAAACTAATTCTGACTCTAGCAAATCTTCTACACCGAAGAAGACAAGTTCTGAAGCTGTAGATGCTCAAACTCTGAAAACAAGTTCTGATGATCAAAGTATGATATCACGTTATGATCTTCTCATTCAAGGTGATAGTCAAGACTCTCAGAAGTTTTTGCAAACTCTGAAGCTGAAGGGAAGGGAGACTACAGTTTATTGTAAAGATCCCAAGATTCAGACACTTGATGAAGAAATTCCAGAAGATTATTTCTCAAGCATAATCCTGGAATGGATTTAGAGACTTTAAAGGAGGAAGAAGCTAGATTTATAGCTGAGAAGACAAATCTTAAGTCTAAAGCTTCTGATGTAAAGAAACCTCCGAGGCCTAAGGTAAAAGGCATTGTGATCAAGGAAATGTCAAATTCTGAGGCTTCAAAGCCCAAGACAATATCACAAGTTGAAATTGATCCCAAGGATAAAGGGAAAGGAAAGATTGATGAACCAACAAAGTCACAGAAGATGAAGATTCCACAAATCCTGATGAAATCAGTGTGCAAAATGGTTCAAGTTTTTGATGATACAGCTGCAGTAGATGAAACTGTTCAAACTCTGAAAAGAAGGAAGATAACTGAAGAATCAAAGACAATCTCTGAAAAAGCTCAAGTGTTTCAGAGTGAAGAACAACAAGCTACAGAAAAAACAGCAAATTCTGATCAAGTCATCAAAACATCAACCTCTGACAGTGCTCAATTTGATTTGAACAAATTGACAGTTACTGATAAGAGAAAACTCCTATGGAAGAATGTTAATCCACCAAATCCTAAGAAAAGCCAGCTGCTATCTGATTTCATGACTGTTGGATTGAAATCCAGAGAAGCAAGAGACAGAGCTGGATTAGGTTCTGAAGAAGCCAAGATCAAGAAAGGCGTTGAAGTAGTTACAAGAGATCCATTCTTATTGTCTGACAACCTCTTGAAGAAGTTACACAGAAACACCTTTATAAAGTTATATCTGTTCAAGTGGTATTGGATGCTCATGATAAAAGTAATGTCAAAGAAAAACTGATTCTGTTCTTGAAGATGGAAGAACATACAGAATGTCAGAAGCAGATATGCTGAACAAATCTCTGAAAGAACTTCAATTCTTTCATTATCTTTTGGAGATAAAGTCTGAGATTACTAGGAGATGGTCAAATTTCATAATGAAGACCATAAGGGATAATGCAAGAATTTCTGGATCAAGTGTTACAGAATTCATTCCTAATATAGTTGAAGATGATGGAAGTGAGATTCTAATGAAGAATGATTCTGCTAAACTTGAAGTCATTCTGAAAGAGAAATGTATGTGCTATAATGAAGACTCATCTCACCCAAGGGTAATCAGACTTGATGATGGTTTAGAAAGAAATCATATCTCAGCACTTATGATTGCAATCTACCAGATTGGAAGTCAGGGTGAAGAATTGAAGCAATTCAAAGCTACACTAGCTGAAGTCCTGAGGAATGCAGAAGAAAAGCTGATATCAAACTTTGTCAAGAATCACTTTAAATTTAGATTGACTCAGTAAAATTGGTAAAAGCTACAAGGACTGTAAGTTGTAATTAGTTTTCTAAATAACTCTTATTGCATTTGTACCTAAATGTTTTTGACATCATCAAATCTATTAACTTGTATATTTTTCATAATTTACAAGTGGGGGAGATTGTTAGATATTTGAGATGTCATGTCTAATATGTTGTGTTTAGTTTCAGAACTTAATATCAGGACTTACTGGAAATTAGAACTTACTGAAGTCAGAACTTATATCAGAACTTAAGGCCGTCTGGATTTATATCAGGACTTAAGTGCGGATACTTCAGATAAGGAAAGCGGCTAATTAACATGAAAGGATCGTGACTAAAATGATAGAAGATATGCATGAAGAGTTAGAAGATCATAGGGAATAAATAAATCCTGATTATATAGTTAATGTTGCATTAATTACACATGATTTGGGTTATAAAGTCCAATAGAAGATGTATGACATTCAGACCAAAAAGGATAACACATGGATCAGGCCTGATGGACCAGATCAGGCCTGATGGAACAAAGAAGGCCCAAAACCCTGAATATTAATTAATTTCATAATTAATTAATTAAGGAGAAAAATAGCTATGAAGATAAGTCCTACCGGGGATATAAATCCTTGTAGATTGGCCTCCAAGAAAACTCATGGGATAAGGAATTAGCTTTCTACTTCCAAGGACTCCAAAGTCCATTCTAATTCTAAGACTAGACAATGAAGTCTCCTAACCCAAGTCCACTTTAAGGGACTCCCAACATCTATATAAGGGGCCTCACCCCACCCATCAGAACTACGTTTTTTGACGTAATCCTTGGCAATCAGCAAGGTACGTAGGCATCTTGTTAAGGCAGATCGAGTCACGAAATACAAGAGCAGTCAAATCGAGCCTCGAAGCTCACGTTCCTTAGTAATAAATACAGCAATCATATACCCTAGTTTTTAATCCATAATATTTGGCGCCGTCTGTGGGAAAGTATAAAAACAACCATGGTGAGAACACGAAGAACAATTAGAGCCCTTGAAGGAGGAACACCAGCGGGGATTTCCAAGTTATTTCGTCAACTGTGGAGGTACCTCCTCATTCAATTTATGCAGCCACCCAAGGGGAAGCCCAGATAGGGGCAACTGAACCTCAGCCACAAGGGACGATTCCCTCGGCTACTCAAGGTACGAATCCCCAAGTTCAACAACTACATGTACCTATGAATTCTCGACCCATTGGGTAAGAGTATTCAACTGTTGTGACTACTAACCCCCTATATGGGATGCCCCTTTACCCCGAGGTTGGAGGAAGTGGACATGCTGAGTGGAGTGAAGCACGTGGGCGATCACCCCCTATATACAAGGTTTGGTTCCTATCCCTGAGGATCAGGAATTTTTTGGTCCTTATACTGAGAGAGATTCTGAATCTTCGGATGACGATTGAGGCCCTAAGAAGAAGATGTGCAGGAAAAAAAACTGATGGCTGAGATTCAAAGACTGAAGAAGTGCAGGAGAGAATCAAGGCCCATGAGGCTGAGATTCAAAGACTGAAGCGTGATTTGGAGGCGCACCAGGGTCCTAGGCCCCCATTACCGCCTAGGGGGAGAAATCCTCCCCTAATCATAGACCTGGATGGTCCGACACGAGAAGGGTTGTTGTCCCAAGAGGTGATCCAAGAAATCTTCTTCCCCTTGGAGATCCTGATGATCCTACTCCACCATTTACTGAAGAGATAATGAATGTCCACATCTCAAGGAAGTTCAAGATGCCCACTATCAAGGCTTATGATGGCACGGGAGATCCCGCTAATCATGTCAGGACATTCTCCAATGCACTGTTGTTGCAGCCCGTGAACGACTCTATTAAGTGTCGAGCCTTTTCTCTTTCCATCAAGATATGGCTTCTAGGAGCGTTCAACTTGGCATATTCATTGAATTTTTGTCCAAGTCCTCCCTTCTTAGGGGTTGAATCAGGATTGCTCAGTTCTTCTAGGATACTTATCCTTAGCGATATACTCCATATCAGTTTTACGCTTCTTGCCTCCAGTGGCTCGTTGCTCACTACGGTCTTTCTCATGCTCTTTTCCATCTTGATGTACTTCCCGGCCCTGTCTTGGAACTAGAACATGCTCTCTGGGGGCGCTAGGCCAAGGACATTTGAAGACCTGATCCCTAGTTCCCTGTTGCAGTGCTATCATGGCTACCTTGTCATCAAGGTCCGAGACTTTTAAAGCTTCCTTCGTGAAACGATTCAGGTAGTCTCTCAAGAATTCTTTCACTCCCTGTACAATGCTCATGAAGGATGCTAAACTTTTCTCATGCACTCTCCCACTGATGAACTGCTTAATAAAATCCTGACTTAATTCTCTGAATGACCCGATAGAGTTCGGGGCAGACTACTACCCATCTTTGAGCCATACCCGACATGGTTTGAGTAAAGGCTCGACACTTAATGAGTCGTTCACGGGCTGCAACAACAGTGCATTGGAGAATGTCCTGACATGATAGCGGGATCTCCCGTGCCATCATAAGCCTTGATAGTGGGCATCTTGAACTTCCTTGAGATGTGGACATTCATTATCTCTTCATAAATGGTGGAGTAGGATCATCAGGATCTCCAAGGGGAAGAAGATTTCTTGGATCACCTCTTGGGACAACAACCCTTCTTCGTGTCGGACCATCCAGGTCTATGATTAGGGAGGATTTCTCCCCCTAGGCGTAATGGGGGCCTAGGACCCTGGTGCGCCTCCAAATCACGCTTCAGTCTTTGAATCTCAGCCTCATGGCCTTGATTCTCTCCTGCACTTCTTCAGTCTTTGAATCTCAGCCATCAGTTTTTTTCCTGCACATCTTCTTCTTAGGGCCTCATCGTCATCCGAAGATTCAGAATCTCTCTCAGTATAAGGACCAAAAAATTCCTGATCCTCAGGGATAGGAACCAAACCTTGTATATAGGGGGTGATCGCCCACGTGCTTCACTCCACTCAGCATGTCCACTTCCTCCAACCTCGGGGTAAAGGGGCATCCCATATAGGGGGTTTAGTAGTCACAACAGTTGAATACTCTTACCCAATGGTCGAGAATTCATAGGTACATGTAGTTGTTGAACTTGGGGATTCGTACCTTGAGTAGCCGAGGGAATCGTCCCTTGTGGCTGAGGTTCAGTTGCCCCTATCTGGGCTTCCCCTTGGGTGGCTGCATAAATTGAATGAGGAGGTACCTCCACAGTTGACGAAATAACTTGGAAATCCCCCGCTGGTGTTCCTCCTTCAAGGGCTCTAATTGTTCTTCGTGTTCTCACCATGGTTGTTTTTATACTTTCCCACAGACGGCGCCAAATATTATGGATTAAAAACTAGGGTATATGATTGCTGTATTTATTACTAAGGAACGTGAGCTCGAGGCTCGATTTGACTGCTCTTGTATTTCGTGACTCGATCTGCCTTAACAAGATGCCTACGTACCTTGCTGATTGCCAAGGATTACGTCAAAAAACGTAGTTCTGATGGGTGGGGTGAGGCCCCTTATATAGATGTTGGGAGTCCTTAAAGTGGACTTGGGTTAGGAGACTTCATTGTCTAGTCTTAGAATTAGAATGGACTTTGGAGTCCTTGGAAGTAGAAAGCTAATTCCTTATCCCATGAGTTTTCTTGGAGGCCAATCTACAAGGATTTATATCCCCGGTAGGACTTATCTTCATAGCTATTTTCTCCTTAATTAATTAATTATGAAATTAATTAATATTCAGGGTTTTGGGCCTTCTTTGTTCCATCAGGCCTGATCTGGTCCATCAGGCCTGATCCATGTGTTATCCTTTTTGGTCTGAATGTCATACATCTTCTTATTGGACTTTATAACCCAAAATCATGTGTAATTAATGCAACATTAACTATATAATCAGGATTTATTTATTCCCTATGATCTTCTAACTCTTCATGCATATCTTCTATCATTTTAGTCACGATCCTTTCATGTTAATTAGCCGCTTTCCTTATCTGAAGTATCCGCACTTAAGTCCTGATATAAATCCAGACGGCCTTAAGTTCTGATATAAGTTCTGACTTCAGTAAGTTCTAATTTCCAGTAAGTCCTGATATTAAGTTCTGAAACTAAACACAACATATTAGACATGACATCTCAAATATATCTAACAATCTCCCCCACTTGTAAATTATGAAAAATATACAAGTTAATAGATTTGATGATGTCAAAAACATTTAGGTACAAATGCAATAAGAGTTTATTTAGAAAACTAATTACAACTTACAGTCCTTGTAGCTTTTACCAATTTTTACTGAGTCAATCTAAATTTAAAGTGATTCTTGACAAAGTTTGATATCAGCTTTTCTTCTGCATTCCTCAGGACTTCAGCTAGTGTAGCTTTGAATTGCTTCAATTCTTCACCCTGACTTCCAATCTGGTAGATTGCAATCATAAGTGCTGAGATATGATTTCTTTCTAAACCATCATCAAGTCTGATTACCCTTGGGTGAGATGAGTCTTCATTATAGCACATACATTTCTCTTTCAGAATGACTTCAAGTTAGCAGAATCATTTTCATTAGAATCTCACTTCCATCATCTTCAACTATATTAGGAATGAATTCTGTAACACTTGATCCAGAAATTCTTGCATTATCCCTTATGGTCTTCATTATGAAATTTGACCATCTCCTAGTAATCTCAGACTTTATCTCCAAAGATAATGAAAGAATTGAAGTTCTTTCAGAGATTTGTTCAGCATATCTGCTTCTGACATTCTGTATGTTCTTCCATCTTCAAGAACAGAATCAGTTTTTCTTTGACATTACTTTATCATGAGCATCCAATACCACTTGAACAGATATAACTTTATAAAGGTGTTTCTGTGTAACTTCTTCAAGAGGTTTGTCAGACAATAAGAATGGAATCTCTTGTAACTACTTCAACGCCTTTCTTGATCTTGGCTTCTTCAGAACCTAATCCAGCTCTGTCTCTTGCTTCTCTGGATTTCAATCCAACAGTCATGAAATCAGATAGCAGCTGGCTTTTCTTAGGATTGGTGGATTAACATTCTTCCATAGGAGTTTTCTCTTATCAGTAACTGTCAATTTGTCAAATCAAATTGAGCACTGTCAGAGGTTGATGTTTTGATGACTTGATCAGAATTGCTGTTTTTTCTGTAGCTTGTTGTTCTTCACTCTGAAACACTTGAGCTTTTTCAGAGATTGTCTTTGATTCTTCAGTTATCTTCCTTCTTTTCAGAGTTTGAACAGTTTCATCTACGGCAGCTGTATCATCAAAAACTTGAACCATTTTGCACACTGATTTTCATCAGGATTTGTGGAATCTTCATCTTCTGTGACTTTGTTGGTTCATCAATCTTTCCTTTCCCTTTATCCTTGGGATCAATTTCAACTTGTGATATTGTCTTGGGCTTTGAAGCCTCAGAATTGGACATTTCCTTGATCACAATGCCTTTTACCTTAGGCCTCGGAGGTTTTCTTTACATCAGAAGCTTTAGACTTAAGATTTGTCTTCTCAGCTATAAATCTAGCTTCTTCCTCCTTTAAAGTCTCTAAATCCATTCCAGGATTATGCTTGAGAAATAATCTTCTGGGAATTTCTTTCATCAAGTGTCTGAATCTTGGGATCTTACAATAAACTGTAGTCTCCCTTCCCTTCAGCTTCAGAGTTTGCAAAAACTTCTGAGAGTCTTGACTATCACCTTGAATGAGAAGATCATAACTTGATATCATACTTTGATCATCAGAACTTGTTTTCAGAGTTGAGCATCTACAGCTTCAGAACTTGTCTTCTTCGGTGTAGAAGATTGCTAGAGTCAGAAATTAGTTTCCTTGAAGAAACTTTGCTGCTTTGCCCTTGACCTTGACCCTTGCTTGGGTTTTCCATGGTCATCTTCCTTATCATCCTTCTTCTTCAGTACTTGACTAGTTGAGCATTTGGACTTCATTACCTTCTCCCCCTTTTTGGCATCATCTAGTAGGAGTAAAGATAGAAGAAGTTCTACTGAAGATTGAATTTCATTCAGTTGAGCTTGTTGAGAGGCTTGATTTTGCAGGACCTCAGTTAGGTTGGGCCTGTTGCTTTTCTTGAACCTTCTCAATAGCCTCTACTTTCTCATGAATAGGTCTGATAAACCTGTTCTTGTCCATCTTGATCATCAGGTCCAGCTTGTCAGCATTATCCTGTAAACTTATCAACATTAGCATGAGTAATGGAGTGTTGACCTTAAGGATTTTAGTACTGAGGAGCTATGACTTTAAGTTGAGCTTTAAAGTTAGAGTTTGCCATCAATCTCATCATCTTTAGTAATATGTTCTGATAGAACTTTAGACTTGGAAAAAAATCAGATTTATCTCCACTTCTTGGTCCATTCAACTCCTCTATGAGTTTCTTCCATGGAACAGTAGCAATCTTGTCAACAAACTTTTTAATCAATGCCTTCTTTCCAAGAACTTGAGCTGGTATGTTAACTGGAGCGGGACTCTCCAGAACTTGCAAGAAACTCTTCATCTTATGACAACACAAATGTGTGTGTGGCTGTTGGAGATATTGGTACAACTTCATTGTTTCCACATCCAGAATGGGAGTATTTAGAAACTTCAAGCATGTAGTGGAGAATAGGTGGAGTTGGTCATTTGTCCTTATGGAAGCTTTCAGAAACAGGCAGATGGAATGTGTAGCCTATGAATGTCAATTTCAGGACATAATCCTGCTCATCAACTAGAAATTTTTTTTTGATTGGAAGAGATAGGAGGTGTTATCACGTGTCTGTAATAGTGTCTTGAGTGAGGTGGAGGTGGAAAGGCTTCAATCACTACTATTCTTGATGAGATCAGCGATTCTTGATCCCCTTCCTCAGCTTCTTGAGCATCCTCAGATAGAGGTTTTTCCATATTCCTTCCTGCTCTCATTTTCTTTGATCTCCTGGATGGTGGAGGAGTTGCTTTAGCAGCATCAGAACTTGAAGTTCTTTTCCTCTTTGCAATACTAGAACCCTCAGCTTCAGTTTCCTTCTGAGGAGAATCTTTGTCAGCTGCTCCCTCCTTCTGAAAAATTACATTTTCAGCTTCTACTGTCACATGTTCTGATGCATGAACCTGGACTTGATCCTCTTCTTCATTAGACTCATCCCTTAGTATCATCCTCCTTCTCCTTGGTGGAGAGTTAGGAACAAATTTTGCTCTTGAAGGTTTGGGTCTAGATGTTGTAGCAGATGGTTGTGGTTGAGAAGATTGTGTAGGTTGAAAATAAGTTATGATGGTAGACTGTGGTTAAGGTTGAGAGGATTAAGTTGGTTGTGTATTGGTTGTAGGTACTGATGGAGGTTGAGATGGTGCTACATCAGGATATATGGTACTGTATGTATGAAGATCAACATTTACTAAGAATTGTTTAACTGATTGAGGAATTTGGAGGGGTCTTAGTACATTCTTATTATTATCAGTAGATAATAAGTCAGTGAAATCCCTTTTATGTAGCTTAAAGGGTTCAATTGTCGCATTAAAGTTTTGCGGTGAATCATGACAACATAAATTATAGATAAGTTGACAAAATCTAGAAAAATAGACTATATTGCTATTTTATTTCATCCTATCACCAATAAACCCTAAAACACTTGTATAATCAAAATGAGTTT